>NC_062561.1:34530000-34834821 GCF_022837055.1 Prionailurus viverrinus
TTTACTAATGGAAAGTTTTAGAGTATGGAATTTATTTGGATTTATTTAGCATATGCATTTTTACATTTTTATTTTTCACTTGTCTACTAGGTTTAATATAACTATAGACATCATTTTCAGGCCACAAGCCTATAAAAATAAAACTTTATTTCTCTGAGAAAGAAAATATAGAACTATTGTGGAAGTGAAGATACTTAGTCATACAATCTGTATGCTGATACAATACACACTGTCAACTTCTCCCTTTAGGCTATAAAATTAAGATACAATATAAATTGTGTTTTCACTAAGATACCTTTTAACTGTCTCCAAGAGATTTTCTGAAGACAAAATAGGCTTACATTTTTATGATTGCTGATAAAGTAGTATCACATTTTTATTTGATCAAAACTAGTATTGAATTTATCAAAGCAAACTGAATTTGTTTGAACTCTTCACGATAAATTTGATTTGTTTTAATTTTTTATAATTGAATTTTAGTAATGTCAAACTATTTTCTCTCTAGAGAATAGAACCATGACTACAAAACTCCGACAGTGTCCTTTCATAATCTGCAAAGCAGCTCATTTTCACTAAACAAGTAGGTATAGGACCAAGTCAGTTATCAAAACGACTGATTTTTGACAATGATTTTTCTGAGTTCTAGGTGATAATTGTCTGACTCCTTTTCTACTTATGGATATGATTAGAAATAGAAAATGTAAGTTTGAGAAAAAATTAAAAGATGAAGTAAATTTAGGTAATTGCAAATCTATTTGCAAACCTATTTTGGGCAAGATACATGAAATAAAGACACAGGTCATCAAAACCTTGGTTTGAGCCATGAGTAAAAGAAAAAGGGTAGGAGACCCTTTTAAATTATGAGATACAGCCAGGTTCTCAGATCTATAGCCTGGTCGAAAGATAACAATGCAGAAATAAAATTAATTTCAAGATTATTTACTTGAATTAATCAAATTTCAGGAATGGGATTTTCCTTCCCACTTTCTTTTCAGAACACAGCTATGATAATACATCTGTCACACTTTACAGCACTACCCTAGCTTTAGTCCAGCACATTTCTTTGGCGGTTTTCATCTCCTTTTCTGTTGATTCCGTGCTACAATGCAAGAAATGACATCTCTTAGGAAAGGATCTGCCTCAAAATTAAAGCAGAGGAAGAAATTGACTGGGTCAAGCCGAAACCTCTCTTGCAGATGCACAGATGCAGAGATGCAGAGATGCAGGCCATGCAATGACTGTTCCAGATCAGCATATATGCCTTTAGTCAGGAAGGTGGGATTGCTATTTCATACCCAAGCAAATCTTCCAAAATTGTCACACAGAAAGGTGAAGTATTTTTTATTCTACCCGAGAGTCGAAAATATACTTTCTACCAAGGGCAATGAATCAGAATCGACAATAGGAGAGCTATTGTCAACTTCTTTAGAGTAATAACAAACTCTTAAGCAAACTCCTCCCCCCCCCAAAAAAAAATTAGGAGAGGAAGCTTCACATTTCTTTTCATTAACCTTGTTAAAATTTAGATATTGAAGCATCCATGAGAGAATGATATGTGAGAATTAAAATAATTATCTAAGAAAAATTACAACTAGGGAAAATGTCATCATGGGTGTATTAGTCCAGAAAGTAATAAACTATAGTGAAGTAACAAGCAACTTGCAGCTCTTAATAAACTAATGTAAATTTATCTCTCACTCGCACAGAGTCTACCATAGTCCGGGCATCTGGTCTCCATGTGCTAACTCTGAGATCCAGGATGCTTCAATTGTGGCTACATCCCTCCACAAACCCCAGAGCAGGGGAATCTGAACGGCATTTCCTCTGTCCATCATGGACATGAAATACATTTTTACTGCTCACATTTCATTGGCTGAAGCTAATTACTTGGCCTCATCTAAACTCAAGAAGGTGATAGTATAGTTTTTTTATGTGTAAAAGATGAATAAATAGGAAACAATTTGTGATATCCAGCATAATGTCTGTCAAAGGGTGAATATCTTGTTTAATTATAATGAAGGTTTATGCATTTATAAAAATCTCAAGTTTTCATGTCTATATCTATCTATCTATCTATATAGATATATATAGACATATATATGTATATATAAAACAAGGGGAATCATACGCTAAAATGTCAATAGTGATTCAATGATTTCTTGATGGAGTAATTGTTTTTTACTTCTTTTATTTTTGAGTTATTTTGGCACAGCATTTTATAATTTTTCAATCATAAACATGTATAACTTTATTCACATACAGTTATAATGTATATATTATTATACATGTGTGTCTATGTGTATATATAGAGTGAAATATTTTTTTTAATTTTCTTCTCTATGCTTTATTACTAAATATGAATGTGAACAAATGCTTCTGAATACATGTTTCGGATTTATTCTGGAAAATTGCCCTTCAAATACATAGTGGTCTGAAAAAATTGTAATTTTTTTCAATCAATGGCATACTTAATTCATTTATTTGTTCAGTTAATATTTATAAAGGTCTCCCTTGTACCAGGCACTATTCCAATACTGAGGATTTGAAATTGGGGGAAAAATTAGGAGTCCCTATAGAATTTACATTCTGGTGAGAGAAGGACATAAAATAGATGAGAAAAATCAGTAAAAATATATAGGATGCTAAAAGTGCTAAAGAAAGAAATAAAACAGGTAACAGAGAAGTGCAGAGGTGAAAGAGGGAGGGAATTCAATGTTAAATAGTATGAGAGAAGAAGACCTCTTCATTAAGTTGATTTCTGAGTAAAGAATTTAAGATTATGAGAAAGTCAGGCCATTTAGATGTCTGTGGAGAGAGCATTCCAGACAGAAAGACCAACAAGAAAAAAATGCCCTAAGGCAGAACATAAGTAAGTGTTCTAGGAATAGGAATGAGGCCAATAAGGACAGAGAGGAAAAAGCCAGGGGAAAGTCATAGAATTAGAGGTCAGAGAGGTCAGGCATGCGGCTGTATATTCTCTGGGATCTTGTAAGCCATGACAATGAGTTCAGCTTTTTGAGTTGGAAAGTCATGGGAGAGTTGTAAACAGAACAAGAGATCATATGTATTCTGGGTCACTCTAGCTGCTGTGTGCAAACATATGTTAAAGAGGGCCGAGGGCAGAAGCAGGGAGATCAAGAGCAAGAATTGAGATATGAGACCATGCTCTCTCCAACTAAAATGGTAGCAATGGAGGTGGAGAGAAAAGATTATTGATTTGTTTTGAAGGCAAAGTCAAAAAGATTTTGGGGACATATCATACTTGGAATGTGAGAGAAAGACTTGTTCACCTGAAAAATAGAATTCCTCACCACATAGAAGGGGAAGACCACCAAAGCAGGTTTGAGGCATAAAGTCAAGAGGTATTATGTATGTGTTAAGTTGGAGTCCTTAACAAAATAATCAGGTGAAGTGTTTAAAAAGCAGCTAAATACACTCGTCTGCAGTTTCAGGAGAGAATTTCCCTGAAACTATAATAATAGAATGAATTAATGGTTATAATGCACTTATTATATACCAGGAACTATTTTTTTTCTAATATATGTATGAATTATTTATTTCATACAAAATTCTCATTAGGTTAAGTACTATTACTATCAACATTTTATAGTGAGCAAACTGAGTCATAAAGAAGTTAAGTATTTGTTTCAAGGGCAAAGAGCTAGTGATACATAGTGAGAGTCTGTGTGTCTATTAAGCATGCTTCCTTCCTCTCTTGGCAACTAATCATCAGGTAACTAGTATTTAAAGGCATAAAACTGGGTGAGATCCCCAAGAGTCAGGAGAGAATGGAAGAGGTCCAAAGACTGAGCCCTAGAGCCTTCCAGAATTAAGAGTTCTTAACTCTTGAGTTGAGAAAAATATCACCCCAGACAGTGGGAAAAGAGCATCTTATAATGAAGAAAACAAGAAGGTTGTGCTGCCTTGGAAATAAAGATGTATTTCAAGGAGAAGGGTGTCATGAATTAAAAAAAAATGCTGATAGATCAAATAAGAAAGGCTTTAAACTGATGTTTGAACTTAGCAACATGGAGGACATTGGGAAGCTTGACAAGATTCATTCCAGTGAAGAGACAAGAGTGAACCTCAGAGGTAGAGGAAATGACAGGGAAACTAGGCAATTTTTAAAAGACTTCTGTAAAATAGAAAAGTAGGGAGGTAAGTAGATGGGATGGTGGGATCAACAAAGGGATTTTTGTTTGTTTGTTTGTTTGTTTGTTTGCTTTTAAGGTTAGAATAATAAGCCACTGTCTTGCACTCTCCTGAGGTAGAGTGTATAGAAACAGATACAAGGAGGTGTTAGGAATGAAGGAAATTATCATCCTATTTTGTATATTATCTCAGTGAATGAGAAGAACTTGTATAAGTCAGAGGTGAAGATATAGGAAGACAAATACATGGGCAAGAGAACAAACTGTGGTATCTCCTGTCAGATCTGCAAGAACATTGGTGTCAATGTCACTCATGGTAGGAGCAATACAAATTAACTCTACTCAGAGCTGCCCTTAATATCTAACAGATGAGCCAAAACCCAAATGTTTGACCATACTCTGTGTTAGGGCAATGCCAGGAAAGAGACAAGCTCTTTGATACACTGGCAGTAGGAATAAAAAATGGTACAATCCTCATAGCAAGGAATTTAGAAATACTATGAAAACATATATGCATTTAGCAAACCTACTTCTGGGAAAAATTGCCAAATCATGAAAAAGCTCATGTGTATGGTTATTTTGTTATGGTACAATTTGTAAGTACAAAAGTTTGGAAATAACCCACATGTCTATGAGTACAGGACTAGTTGAGCAATCCACAATTCATCCACATACCAAAATGCTCTGCAGGCTTAAACATGGGTGAAGAACATTTTTCCACAGCCAGGTTTTAAAGTAATTAGCTTGTATTCCCTTCTAGTCTCTTTATGATTTCCCTCTCTCCCCTGCGCGCTCTCTCCCCACCTTCATTCTCCTTCCTTCCAACTGCCAAAGCAAAATTTGCACTTGTGAAAAGTTAAACAGGCGAGGTGGTCTTTATTTAAGGCTATTGTGATAGCAGAGAGATGTTGGCCTCCATGGAAACAAGCAGCTAGAGAGTATTTAAGAGCTGAGGTGGGAAGCTCATAGGCCATCTGTATTTGCCTATCAACCTTACCCAGAGGAAAAGTCAATTTTCTCTTACCTTCATGATGGGAGATAGTTTTACAACTTGAAGCAAGCAAGGTGTTCCTGCCCTCATATAGAAACCTGGAGGTAATGCCTCTTCTTTGATGGTTACATTTCAAAGGGATGGCTGCCAGGTCCTTAGAGAGACCCTCCTGAACTTTAGTAAAGCTGGCAAAGGTTTTTTTTAAAAGATTTACCTCTTAAAGGAGTGGAGGAAGAATTTACAATTAAAGTTTTCTAAAGTAAATACCCTAAGAAAAGGAATTTTAGGTGCTTAGAGTCAAGAAAAAGGCTCTCTAAAGTTTAGACAAGTTGATGGAAACATTCAGGGCCACTTGGTCCCTCCTGCCTTCCCCACTCCTTCCCCTTCCTTCCTTCCTTCCTTCCTTCCTTCCTTCTTTCCTTCCTTCCTTCCTTCCTTCCTTCCTTCCTTCCTTCCTTTGAATATTTAGTATCCCATCTTTTTAAAATCTATCTTGATGTACACATAGATGACTTTCGGCTTCTATATCTGGTGCTCACCAACAATCTGAAGGCTGATGACTGAGGGTCTATATTAATGAAAGCTTTTTTACAACTTTCATTACAGGACCAGTCCTGATTTAAAATACTAATATTAGCAATAGAAGAAACCTTCCGTAAGAATAACAAGAAAGGAAAACTAAATTCCTCTTATTTTCATTTGAATTTTTGTTTATGTGAACAGATGTGTTTAATTTATTCAGATAACTATGTAATCTTGAGATATATCCAGAGGGTTCAAGAATCATTTCACCCCTCTATTCTTTATAGATATCCAAATAAGATGGGGGGGGGGCAGAGAAAGATGAATGGTTGAATTTGTAAGTTTCTTTAATATTTATTAAAAATGTTGGCACTATACCAGGTATAATTGATCAATATTACCTTCTGCTTATACTTAGGCTAAGTGTTCAAAATTAATTGTGGAGATATTAGGATAAAATCCACGTAACACAGAGAAGGAAGATGCATTATGTAAGCCTAACCCATATGTCAGACTTTTAAAGAATAAAGTAATTGTATGAGCTTAATTTTCAAGTTTTACAATTTTCTTTTGTCTCCTAAAAATCATTTCTGGCCCTGCCTCTAATGGAAATCCTTAACAGATATATCAAAACATCATCTCTGCCATATTATTTTTCTCATAAAGGTCAATAAAAAAGATAACAATTTAAGTGCAGAATTTATTTTTAAGTTGCTGAGAAATAAAATTGCTAAGAAGTCATGATATTATACTTTTCATCTGTCCAACCAACTTTTTAATTTTTTTAAGTGTCACTTAAAAACAGTAAGGAAAGGGGTGCCCAGGTGGCTCGGTTGGTTAAGCGTCTGACTTTGGCTCAGGTCATGATCTCACGGTCCCTGAGTTCTAGCCCCGTGTCGGGCTCTGTGCTGACAGCTCAGAGCCTGGAGCCTGTTTCAGGTTCTGTGTCTCCCTCTGTCTCTGCCCCTCCCCTGTTCATGCTCTGTCTCTCTCTGTCTCAAAAATAAATAAAATGTTAAAAAAAATAAAAAAAAAACAGTAAGGAAAGTGATAGCTTTTGTTTCATATTGAGTTAAATTTATCTGAATAAAAAGGGCAAGCCCTTACCTTTCTGCATAGCTAATTTGAAGAAAGGACTCAGAAAACAAAGTCAGATATATACTGAGTGTGGGTCTCTCAATATTTGCTGCCTTTATTTATTTATTTTATTTTTTATTTTTTTATGTTTATTTATTTTTCAGAGAGACAGAGTGTGAGCCGGGAAGGGGCAGAGAGAGAGGGAGACACAGAATCCGAAGCAGGCTACAGACTCTGAGCTGTCAGCACAGAGCCAGACGCAGGGCTTGAACTCACGAGCTGTGAGATCACAACCTGAGTTCAAGTTGGACGTTCAACAGAATGAGCCACCCAGGCACCCCAATATTTGCTGCCTTTCAAATGTAACGAACCTATAGCAAGTAAATTACTGAAATGACATTAATTTATTCTACAGAATAAAATTAATATGTAGTTAACAAAATAGAAATAACATGAACAGGAAAGCACAACCATACATTTTAAAACAATGGTATTGTCTTGTTTTTTTCTTGTGTCCAAATAAAAACAAGGTTTATTAATTTAATATGAAAAGGTGATGTGTGTGTGTGTACACACACACACGTTAAATGCTTTAAAAAATAAAAACTCCATGGGGCATGTGCAGAATATCTTTTTTAGTACTTAGAAATTACACATATTTAGCGAACACAGAAGTCACTGTTAGGGAGCACCTATTAGCCAATGATGAGATCCTTAAGCATCAAAAGGAATAATGAATGCAACTGATTGAAACACATTGACTAAAAATGAAACAAATAAACCAACATTGCTGTTCTGGGTTAAAATTGGATAAAGAGAAGTGGCAACTTAATGCAATGTGCAATCCTTGATGTCATAGAATTTAAATGGCTGCAAAGTCTTTGCCCTTCCTTCCATCAAGAAGTGAAGTGTATTTCTTTTCCCTTGCACTTAGGTTGGGCTTGTGAATTGCTTTGCACAACAGACCGCAGTAGAAGTGAGGTATCGGTGGTCAGGCAAGGCTTTTGGCTTGAATTTCAGTTTCTTCAGCCAAGAACCTTCTGCCTTTGCTCTTGGATCCCAGCTGCCATATTATAAGAAAATCCAGGCTAGACTCTCAAATGATTAATGACCACATAGAGAAATGAAGTGAGAGGCTATTTTAGATGTTCCAATCTCAGCTAAACTGCCAGGTGAATGCAGCCATATGAGTGAATTCAGTCCGTGTCAAGGAGAGCAAATGGACCAGTCACGAGCCTCACCCAAATCTCAGATCAATGGAATCATGTGAAATAATAAATCACTGTTGTTTTAAGCAACTAAAATATTTTAGTGTAGCAAGAGATAACAAAACATCTTTGATATCCTATTCCAACAAAGCAAAAATAGTTCTAAACAATATTGTTCTGACAGTGGGTTAATCTGAATATAGACTGGATATGGGGAAACAATATTTAAAATTTAAAATTTGGGTGCTTGTTATTGGTATGGATATGTAGGAGAATATCTTTATCCTTAAGAGATATTTGAAAATTTAGTATTTGAATTTAGTATTTAAGTGTGCTACTGTATGGACTTATTTCCAAATAGTTCAGCCAAGAAGAGGGGAAATATATATACATATATTGAGAAAAAAAGAAAATGTGCCAAAATTTCATAAATTAAAGATTCTAGGTGAAGATTGTGAGGATATTCAAATTTCTTTTTAGTTAATTTACTTATTTTGAGAGAGAGAGAGAGAGAGAAAGAGAGAGAGAAAGAGAGAGAGAGAGAGAGAGAGAGAGAGAAAGTGTGAGTGGAGGAGAGGGGCAGAGGGAGACAGAAAGAAAATCCTAAGCAGGCTCTGCACTGTCAGCACAGAGCCTGATGCAAGGGTTCCATCTCAGGAACCACAAGATCATGACCTGAGCTGAAATCAAGAGTCAGAAGTTTAATATACTAAGCCACCCAGGTTCCCTGAATATTTATTCTACTTCTCTTTATTCTAAAGTTTTTAATGTTTTCAAAATAAAAAAGTAGAAACATATGAATGAAAAATGAATAAATGAACATATATTAGCATATATGTAATGTTAGAGAACTTCTTTCTCAGTGAGTCCTTTTTTCACATCTCATTTAGAATTCTGTATAGTATTCTCACCAGACATTCCGTATTGCCCTTCCCTGGTTTATTTTTACCTGATAAAAGTTATGGCCACGTGAAAATCTAGACATTTTTACATATTGTTATTATGAAAGTATTTATTTGCCATTCACTTATATATCGTCTGCATCCCTCACTCTGCAATTTAAGAAACAAATAATAGAGTTAATTGATAGAAAGTGGGCTATCTTGAATTTTTTTGCAACCAGAAAGATTAGTCCTTGACAAAAACAAAGTACTGTATTTAAAAAAAAAAAAAAGTTTATTTACTCTTGAGAGAGAGAGAGAGAGAGTAGGAGAGGGGGAGGGGGTGGGGGTGGGGGTTGGTTGCTGAGGATCCAAAGCAGGCTCTGCACTGACAGCTTAGAGACTGATACGGGGCTCGAACTCACGAACCGTGAAACCATGACCTGAGCCAAGGTCCGATGCTCAACCGACTGAACCACCCAGCACCCCAAAATGTTGTATTTTGAAAAATCCTAATTATTGGAGCCAGGGCAATCACCTTAGACCAAATAATGTGAAGAACTGCTAAAAAGTCACCTAGCTAATCAAAAACTCAATCTTTCTTTTCAATCAACAGATGCTACTTTTTGAAAGCCTCCTCTCATAAAATTTATTTGGAAATTTCTAAAACAATCTACCAATTTACACATAAAATAATAAGTATTTTTCACTTATGATTTTTGCCTCATGGCAACACCCAAGACATACTTGCTCATATCTATGAAGAAAATGTAAGCGTGTTAAAATAGTGCTAGACATTATTTATTTATCAGCATTACAGCAACAAGAAATTAAAACTAAACCAAGCCAAGATGAAAGTACGTAGCTACTAAAATAATGCAGGGGATCCCCTTGCTAGATGTGATGTGCTTGTCTTGACAAATAAATGATGTATTGGGATATACATACATACATACAATACATACATACATACATACATACATACATATGTACATACACACATATACAGACAGTGATTTTGTACCTGATCGTGAAGAGAAATTCACACTTAGTATGCTGAGGTAGAAGGCAAAATTATCAAAGCAGTAGACATAAAAAGTAAACATGATACAATATCCCAGACTGAATACAAGAACAGAAGAAAAAAAGACATTAGATAAAAACTAATAACAATGTATTTTAGTTGATAATTTATCAACGTAAGTTTATAAATTGTAACAAATATCCTAAGTCAAGATGTTAATAATAAGGAAACCGGGTATGAGGAATTTTCTACACTTCACAACATCACACTATTTTAAAAATCCAAATATGGGGCGCCTGGGTGGCGCAGTCGGTTAAGTGTCCGACTTCAGCCAGGTCAGGATCTCACGGTCCGTGAGTTTGACCCCCGCGTCAGGCTCTGGGCTGATGGCTCAGAGCCTGGAGCCTGTTTCCAATTCTGTGTCTCCCTCTCTCTCTGCCCCTCCCCCGTTCATGCTCTGTCTCTCTCTGTCCCAAAAATAAATAAATGTTGAAAAAAAAATAAAAAAAAAATCCAAATATATTCTAAAATGAAATGTTTGTTAGAAAGAAAACAGAAACAAAAAAATGGCTGATACTTTCATCCCTAGTAGGGTGTGTATGTTTTTGCTAACTTTGGTGTGTTTTTATTTAACAAGAATTGCAGTTGAATGTAATTGCATTTTAAAACATAACTAATAGCTATAAAAGATTTTGATACTTGGGGAAAACACACAATTTCTTTGTTACCACACAAAAAGAAAGCACTTTCTCTAGATCTAACTATACAATGGACCTAGCATTAACTATTGAAAAGAAATGAGGAAACATATTTTAACCCAGCCTTAAAAGGAGATGCATTCTTTGCCAGCTCACAAACCTTTTGGTCCCAGATCTGTGGAGGAGAAAATGCTATGTAGTTATAATATCCAATTTGGATTTTAAAAAGTAATTATGAAATATTACTGAAATTCAATTATATTAATCTGAAGTACTGTTTCTTTTTCTTTTTAAAAAATATTGCTGTTGTTGAAGAGGTATTAAAGCATGCAATGTGACAGACAATATTTTGGTGAAAACAGTTATAGCTAATATTTTTTTTGTAAATGCTTGAGAAAACTACACTTTTACATTTAGCTCAAAATATTTATGTCATTATACCTATGTGATTGCAGCAATGACAATGTTTATAGCAAAACAATAATTGAGGCCAAAGATGGTGTTCACACAATTCTAATACATTTTTAGTATTTTTGTATCTTTTCACTATTGAGTTAAATTTTCCAAAATATGGTTTTGTCATCTACTAATGTCAATAATTGTGTCTGCTCTCTGTATCTCATAGAATACTATAAGGTTAAATAAGCTCAAGTAAATGTATATAAATTATAAAAAAAAAAAAAAAAGCACTAAACTGATTCTTTTCCTGTTTCTGAAATTCAGATATGTCAACAATTAGTGTAATAACAACAAATGGTTCTCACATTTATATTATGGAATAAAAAATCATTTTTGGGGGCGCCTGGGTGGCTCGGTAGGTTAAGCGTCCAACTTTGGCTCAGGTCATGATCTCGCGGTCCATGAGTTCGAGCCCCGCGTCGGGCTCTGTGCTGACAGCTCAGAGCCTGGAGCCTGTTTCAGATTCTGTGTCTCCCTCCCTCTCTACCCCTCCCCTGTTCATGCTCTGTTTCTCTCTGTCTCAAAAATAAATAAACGTTAAAATTTTTTTTAAAAGATCATTTTTGAAATAATCTTATTTAAACCTGTCACATTTGCTTCAGTGTTTGATTTAATTGAATAGCAGAACTTTTTGTTTCAGTGAAACACCTATCTTTTCATAACCACGCAAAAATCATGTCTGGTTTATTGCAAATAATATATGGATTCTTGATCAAAATAAACACGTTTTACTTAAAAAAAAGCACACTAGTATTTACTATGTATTGCCATACACTATCTGCAATGTAATATGTATAGTAAAGGTAGAGATATAGGTAGACATAAGGTAGGAAGGAAGGAAGGGAGGGAGGAAGAAGGAAGAGAAAGAAAGGAATTCTTATATCTGTATATTTTTATGCATGTGTACATTTCTGTGTATATAATTATGTACTAGGGATAAGTAAGCAAGTAACTCTCTATATTTATGAGCTTTATCCCTAATTGTATTATTGATGAAAGAAAGCCTTTGGGAAAAAATAATTTTGGCATTTTAGATTCCTGCTGAGAGAATGGGGATTAAAGAATATACTTACAGAAAAGAAGGAGGAGGTAAAAACTAATTAGTAATTATAGCTTATGAATATTTACAAATTAAAGTTACTTTGTAGACCTTAAAGTCTTATAAAAAATGCTCACTATGCAGAAGACGTTCTTTTGGAAAAAAAAATAGTACTAAATAAGAACCATTCTGTACCATGCTCAGAATCCAGCGATTTAAAAATTAATTTAAGACCAGTCATAAGATTTCCTTCTAGAGATTTTAGATAGGTAACCAAGTGATTTGGTATCCTTTATCTATTTTATAGAGTGTTGGGCCTAGTGTTGATAATCATTGAGATAGTTTCTCCTGGTGTATAAATGATTCATCTGAAGGAGGTTAAGTGCTTTGAGGAACCTTTATTAACTTTTCCAGGAGCCAAGTGTATCATTTAACAAATGGTTACTGCCTCTTCCCATCAAAAATGGCCATTACAACCAAGTTATGTATCATATGTCAAGTAAATATAGTTCTTATTTTGTTGATTGAGCTAGAAAGATTAAGAACCTTTCCCCAAAAAAGGATAAAATGAAGCAGTAAAGAACTGGGACCAAAACTTAAGTCTAAGGCCACCCCGCGGTGCTTAAGAAGTCTTTAGCTCACATTCCCTTCACATTAACAGACTTCACTTCAGTATACTGCCGTATTTCACAGTATTTATCAATCCACAAAGAGAGTCAAAGCATTAAGAAATGTGGTCTTCATTGTCGATCAGAAGAGCCAATTACAACTTCTAGTAAATCCCTGTCTAAGTCAGTGAATTGCAAGGCAAGCAAAAAAGTCGCTTCTCCAGGGTATGCCTTTTCAGCAAGATTTGACAACTTACAGAGAATTATCTGAAATGGATGATCACGATCATTATGTGTCTATCATACAAGTGCTAAATGGATGTGTACTACATACATCCCATAAGAACAGGAAAGACATTTTAAGGATATTGGATTACAATGATTTCAGTGACTTTGTAAACTCATAAGCAGATATTCAAGACAATCCTGTCTTTTACTCTAACCTAGGCAAACTAAAGTCCAGTTTAAGAATTATCGTTTTAACTTCTGTAGCATATTCATCTATATTGAACAAAAATTATCTTAAACACATACATTTGAAGCAGTTCAGAAACTTTAGAATTCCACAATTCCTGATACAAAAGATGACAAAAGAATAATTACTTCAAGTCTAATAATTATATTTATCATACAATTTATGCAACAAATTGAGTCACTAGAATTGAATATACACTAGTTAGTTTAATGTAACTTATTGTAAGAAAGGGAATGACTCTGGCTACCAATTTTATTATTGTTGCAGTATGTTTAAATAATGCACTTACTTCTGGGAAATAAAATTCAGATCATTTTAAATTATATTTTCTAGGGGTGCCTGGGTGGCTCAGTCAGTTAAGTGTCTGACTTTGGCTCAGGTCATGACCTTGTGGCTCACGAGTTTGAGCCTCGCATCAGGCTCTCTGTTGACAGCTCAGACCCTGGAGCCTGCTTCAGATTCTGTGTGTCCCTCTCTTTCTGCCCCTTCCCAGCTCACACTCTGTTTCTCTCTCTCTCAAAAATAAATAAATTTTTAAAAATCAAATCATATTTTCTTCTTTTTATATATATATGAAATTTATTGTCAAATTGGTTTCCATACAACACCCAGTGCTCATCCCAAAAGATGCCCTCTTCAATGTCCATCACCTACCCTCCCACCCCCCCATAAACCCTCAGTTTGTTCTCAGTTTTTAACAGTCTCTTATGCTTTGGCTCTCTCCCACTCTAACCTCTTTTTTTTTATTTCCTTCCCTTCCCCCATGGGTTTCTGTTAAGTTTCTCAGGATCCACATAAGAGTGAAAACGTATGGTATCTGTCTTTCTCTGTATGGCTTATTTCACTTAGCATCACACTCTCCAGTTCCATCCACGTTGCTACAAAGGGCCATATTTCATTCTTTCTCATTGCCACGTAGTACTCCATTGTGTATATAAACCACAATTTCTTTATCCATTCATCAAATCATATTTTCTATAGATGTCATCAGAAGTATAATTTTGATTATGCATTTATGATTGTACCAGCTTTTTTACAATAGGTAGTAACTGACCAAGTAATAAGGGACTTAAATTAGAAATAACAGAAACCTTGATCTCTTAGGTTGCATTTAAATGTCACTTAAGATTTAAAATTCTAATTTTCTATGAAATTCATTATTTTTTTGATTTTGGAGAAGACCTATTATGGTCAAGTCAAATTTTACTGTTTTGAGCAGTATCCATGGAACAAGAAGCAGATAATACTGATTATGGCAGTTATTTATAAAGCTAGAATGAGTATAACTTATGTCACTGCTCAAGTATGAGTTCAGAAAGATACATGAGATCAACTTACTGTTCTCTTATACCAAAGGAGCATTTCAAAAATTAAGGTATGTTTGTGTCAATGGTAACCAAAATACATTTCTAGACCCAGTTAATTTTCTGAGAAATTTTATTCAGAAACATTTAATTGCCTTTCTCATAGATTTCCACAGTCAAAAAAAAAAAGGTATGTGTCATATTTTTATGTGTTCTGTTAGTTCAGAAGTCTTAAAGGAAGTGACAACCGAGGAGCAACAAGCATACCTAGCACCGGATCTTGGTTTTTAATTCTGTTCTCCAATAAAAGGAACAGGGACCCTTGCAGCAATGGTTGATTCTCAGCTGGGGCAAAAAATATACAAGAATGATGAGCACTAGGTGTTACATGTGAGTGATGCATCACTAAATTTTACTCCTGAAACCAATATTCCATTATGTGTTGACCAACTAGAATTTAAATAAAAATTGGGGGAAAAAAGCTTAAAAATGTGCATACATGCAGGAAACAATAACCGCTCACCCAGGAACTTATTCAAAGGAATCAGTCAAAGTGTTTTGCATGGATTTGGCCACAGAATCCTCATCTCTGGATTGTTTACAGTAGGGGAAACCAGAAATTACCTAAATATCCGATAGTAGTGAGTTGGTCAAATAAATTGTGCTATTTCCATACAGTGAAATCCTATGTAGCCACTGAAGATGTAGAAGAATAATGAACCTATTCATTATAGAATATATTAAGAATACATAGAATAGAATATATTAGTAAAAAAAGAAAAAACTTATGGAAGAGCATACAGAATACATAGAAAAGAAGACTGAACAGTTGTGATAAAAGGTTAATAGTGATTACCTCTGAGTGTTAAGAAAACAGGTGACTTTGGGGGAGCCTAGGTGGCTCAGTCAGGTGAGTACCTGACTTTGGCTCACAGTTCGTGAGTTTAAACCCCGCATCAGATGCTATGCTGACAGCTCAGAGCCTGGAGCCTGCTTCAGATTCTGTGTCTCCCTCTCTCTCTGTTCCTCCCCTGTTAATGCTCTGTCTCTCTCGCAAAAATAAATAAACATTAACATTTTTTTAAACACAAAAAAATAAAATAAAAAATAAAAATAAATAAAAATAAAAGAATACGGGTGACTTTTATGTTCTCCTTTTTGGATATCAGTGCTTTTTACATGGTCTATAATAAACATATTATTTTGTTAAAGAATACAAAAAAATAATAATATGAAGCAGTTTGTAGTGCCAGAAGGTAAGAAAGTGCTCAACAAAACAAATTTAACAACAAAACAAATCCATTGATGAGGGGATGGTGAATGAGCACAGGAGCCAATTGAAATAGTTAATAATGGTCAAAGCTGAAAATTTTGAGCAACCAAATAAAATAGTATTGGATTATAACATAAAATACAAAATATATATCCATGAGTCCATACTGATATACATTAAGCTTTAAATAAATTAAGAAATAAGAGAGAAGGGATAAATCTTCCATGCATTTTATGTTGCTATTCCATCCTCAAGGAGGAAAAACATGACACTTCAGTCTTAAGGTACAATCTGCACATAGGGACTCCAAAGAATATAGAATATAGAAAAAACAAAAGGAAGAAAAAAAAAGCTATGACTCTACATTGCTTATAATCCTGACCCTGGATTGCTCAGTTATTTATCATATTTATGAACCCAAGGTAACCTCCTTGCTAGAGAATAAGTGGCTCATTAGTAATCTTTGACATACAGAATCACAATTACTCAAGTTATCATCAGTGGTGGGGAGAAATAGGGTCAAATCTAAAGGCCAAGCATTGGGTGGTCAAGTGGCGTTTATTTGCTATAATATCAAAGATGCTACAAAGACTAGAGGGTGTGCTAACTCTTTATGACTATTGGAAATCATAGTAAAAGAAATAATAATTTCAAAGTCATGAACTGCCAACTCAAGACAAGGATAGAGAAGTAGAAAGCTTCCATGGGAGCATTAAAAAAGAAAATCTCTTGTCTTCTAGAAATAGGTGGGTACAAACGGCTAAAGTCCCAAATCTGATTTTGAGTGTAGCAAAGTGTCAATGCCAGTTAAAAACATTATCTTACTGAAGTATATATCTTACTGAAGTTTATATGCTAACGTTAAGGTAACAATCTTGAAGAATTAGGACCTGAGACTTACAATTGGGACATTTTTGACACAGACTTAATTCACAACTCGTCTTGAAAATTCCATGCATGTGGAAACAATCTCTGTTCCTTTTTCTATAGAAACCAGCCTTCTCTGACATGAAGTGCTTTCAAAGACTTCATTAGGAGCAGGTGACTCTGATTCACAGTGTTTGCCCATTCCATTCAAGATCTATGTCTCACCACCCCTCAAGATTCCTATGAAAGTTAATCTCAGCATGGCACAGAGGGAAAACTGCAATGTCAGCTCTAGGAGGAAGTAGAGTATTCCAAGAATTGTAGGATCTTGATAGATCATTTCAACAGGATTCTAGTTTGGAAATGGGTTTCATAGCCATTAGAAGAAACAAGAAGATTAAATATAAGACTAGGTCAGACGTTCAACTGGGACTTGGGATTTAATGTGTAAGCAAATGAGACTAACTCTAACATTGCTCGGATATTTAATTGAAGCCTAGATTCAGAAGTGGCTCTCTAGAGCATGTGGAGTGAAAGGAAGTCTCACTCATTCTGGTGGGAATGCAAAATGGTATAGTCACTTTGGAAGACAGTTCAGCATCTTTCCTAAACTAAATATACTCTTACTATACAAACAATCACACTCCCTTGGTAATACCAAAGGGGAAAAAAGTATGTCCACACAAACACCTCAACATGGGTGTTCATATCAGCCCTATTCATAATTGCCAAAACTTGGAAGCAATCAAGACGCCCTTCGCTAGGTGAATAAACTGTGGTACATTCAGACCATGGAATACTATTCATCACTAAAACAAATTAACAACTAAAAAAAAAGAGCTATCAAGTCATAAAAAGACACAGAGGAAACTTAAATGCATTTTACTAAGTGAGAGAAGCCAATCTTAAAAGTTGCATACTACATATTTTGTGATTCCTTATCCAACATTCTGGAAAATGCAAAAGTATGGAAAAAAAAAAGTTGCCAGAGGTTTGGGGGAGGGAGGAATGAATAGGTGGAGCATGGAAGATTTTTAGGACAGTGAAAATATTCTCTATAATGGTGGATACATGCCATTTGTCTATCCACATAGCATATACAACACTAAGAGTGAACCCTAATGTAAACTAGAGACGTGAATGAGAAGGATGTGTCAATGCAGGTTCCACAATTGTAACACATATACCCCTCTGGTAAAGGTTGTTAATAATGGGGGAGGTTATGCAGATGCAGATGCAGATGCAGGGAGTATATGGGAAATCCTCTGTACTTCCTTTTATATTGCTTATATAGTGCTCCAAACTAGTCTTAAAAAAAAAATGTGGCCCTCCAGTTAATGAATCTGAGATGCCAGAACCTCCTTGAAAATAAATATTAATGTCTTGATTAAGGAGCAGAAGAATCCTTGAAAAAATTTGAGGTGGCTATTTTCTTTAGACTGGGATGAAGGTGGGAAATGATGCTGTGGAATTGAGCTCTCTGATTTCCATGGGCTTCCATGGGACAGAAAACAGTAGGTGGAATTGCTTAGCTGTTCAAAATTACCAGTGGGGCCAGTGTTAGGTATAATAACATATACAGTAACAATCACAATGTCTTTCTTTAAAATCATCAGAAGTAAAGAATAAAAACAATATTTGGTTAATCTGGTCAGTGGTAAAATGATGTCTTTTGTGGTCTATGTTTACTTTTCTGTATCTAAGAATTTTTCAATTTCCTTTTTTATTGTAGAAAAAATACCCACGAGATCTACTCTCAACAACAACAAAGAGTGTAGAGCGTAGTAGTATTGTTAACTATAAGCTCAATATTGTGCAGTAAATCTCTAGAGCTTTTTCATATTGATGACTGCAACTCATTTAATAGTGATTCCTTTTTCCTCCTAGACTTAACCCCTGGTAAGTCTTTCTACTCCAGTGAGTTTTTCTGCTTTAGATACCTCATATTGGTGGAATTTGTGCTTCTATGACTTGATTATTCTACATAGCATGCCCTTAAGCTTTAGCCATGCAATAGCAGATGATAGGATTTCATTTTTTATGGTTGAATAACATTCCATTGTATGTGTCCATTATCTTAGAGGAAGAGCTTTCACCTTTTGACATTGAGTATGATGTTAGCTATGGGAATTTCACATGTGACCTCTACCATATTGAGGTAATTTCCTTCTATTTATAGTTTAAGTGCTGTTATCATAGAAGAGTTTTGAATTTTGTCAAAAGCCTTTTATTTATAATCCTGTCGTTAAAAATATCTATATATATCAGTATTTTATTTTATTGGCTATTAAAATATTTTTTTTTAATTTTTATTCAAATTCCAGTTAGTTAACATACAGTGTAATATTAGTTTCAGATGGACAATCTAGTGACTCAATACTTCCATTCAACTTGAGTGCTCACCATAGGTAGTGCCCTCCTTAATCCCCATCACCTATTTACCCATCCCCTCTCCCTTCTGGTAACCATCAGTTCTCTACAGTTAAGAGCCTGTTTCTTGGTTTGCCTCTCTCTCTCTCTCTCTCTCTTTCTCTTTCCCTCTCTCTTCCCCCTTTGCTCATTTATTTTGTTTCTTAAATTTCACATATATGTGAAATCATACTGTATTTGTCTTTTTCTGATTGGCTTATTTCACTTAGCATAATACACTCTAGCTCCATCCATGTCACTGCAAATGGCAAGATTTCATTCTTTTTTATGACTAACATATAGCACATTTTCCTTATCCATTCATCAGTCAATGGACACTTTGGCTGTTTCCATAATTTGGCTATTATAGATAATGCTACTATAAACATTGGGTATATGTATTCCTTTGAATTAGCATTTTTGTATCCTTTGGGTAAATACCTAGTAGTGCAATTGCTGGATCTTAGTTCTATTTTTAACTTTATGAGGAACCTCCATACTGTTTTCCAGTGTGGATGCACCAGGTTGCAATCCCACAATTTGTTTCACCTTTCCTAGTTTCTTGATGTCTAGAATTAAATTGCTTATTTAAGATCTTTCTTTTTTTATTGTATATTAATTTTGAGAGAGAGAGAGTGAGAGAGTGCACACATGTGCACATGAGCAGGGGAGGGGCAGAGAGAGAGGGAGAGAGAGAATCCGAAGCAGGCTCCATACCATCAGCACAGAGCCCTCCATGGGGCTCTATCTCACTAACTATGAATTCATGACCTGAGCCAAAATCAAGAGTCAGACCCCTAACTGAACCACCAAGGTGCCTCGAGCCTTCTTTTTTTAATATAGGCATTCATCACTAAAATCTTTAGCCTCAGCACTACTTTTGCCACATCCCATAAATTTTGGTGTTTTCATTTTCCTTCGTCTTATGATATTTTTCAATATCCCTTTTAGATCACTTCTTTTAGCCCTTGGTTTTCCAGTAGTGTGTTATTTAATTTCCAAATTTATGTAAATTTTTCCATTTTTCTTCTGCTACTGATTTCTAGTTTTATTCCTTTTCACTTCACTCTTCTGAGAGCCCTCTGAGTCCTATTCAATTTTGTTGTACCATGGTCTCCTTGAGCAACCGCATACTGCCCAGCTCTTCTATGTTCTCCATGGTCCTCAGGCATCTAGAATGCGCCATATCCTGTCAGCACTCTGACACAGGTGAGGTGGAAGCTAATATCTTGAGCTGCCCCAAGAAAATCAGAACATTGGACTTTTATTAAAATCTCCTCTTTCCCTTACCAGGGAAAAGCTGAGAGTTGGGAGTTTCCTCCAAGTCACAAGCTGGGTCATGTGAAGAAACTATGGTGAGATAATACTACCAATTTTCCTATCAGCTTTGATGTGGCTGGTTTCCTGCTTGCTTGGGGGTGCAGGAGCTTCTTAACTGGTTTATATATTTCTTACAAAGGGAATTGGTTTATGTATTGTTGAATGGGTGTCTCCAGGAGATGAAGGAGTACCTGGAGCTCTCCATTCCTCCATCTTGCTGATGTCACTCTAAATTTTTTTATAATTAAAATATGTTGACGGTAATTATTTAACTAATGGATGTTGGGGGATAGAGAAGCAATATGAATAGCCACTCTTCCTTTCATGTTGATTACTGGGAAAACACAATTGGATATTTCTGAATCCCAACATAGCTAATTAAGTATATATATATTTTTTTAATTATGGAAGTAGTCAATAGATAAACTTAAATAATGATAAATTTAAATAATGACATAACTGACATTCCAGAAAAGAGAGAAAAAGGGAAGTAAATAGCAAGTTAAGTGAACAAAATTCCTTATCTTTCAGTGGGGAGGGAAATAATTTTAACAAACTGATAATAAGACATAAGCACATTATTTAAAAGTGTGATGATAATTACAGAATAAATACAACCAGAAATAGTTAAAATAGCCAGTTTCAGGAAATAGGGCTGCTAGTAGTGATGGGAAATAAAGACTTACTTTTACATTTATTTCTCTTTGATATGATTTGACTTTTTTAATAATAGAGTATTACTTTTCAAATAATTTCAAGTCTGAATACATAAAAAATTTGATAAGTATAAAATCTTAGAAATAAATTTTCAATTACCAATTGTTTAATAAAACTCAAATAAAAGGTATCAGTACACAGTAAAAACATCAATTATATCAACACTCTTCACCTCTCCTCTATTTTTTTTAAAGTTTATTTATTTTGAGAGAGAGTGAGAGAACATGAGCAGGGAAGAGTCAGAGAGAGAGGGAGAGAGAGAGAGAGAGAGAGAGAGAGAGAGAGAGAGAGAGAGAATCCCAAGCAGGCCCCAAGTTGTCAGCACAGACATGGCACTCAATCCCACAAACCACAAAATCATGATCTGAGCTGAAATCAAGAGTTAAACTCTTAACTGAGCCACTCAGGGGCCCCTTCTCCTGTATCATTTAATGTAACTGCGTATGTATGTGTGAGTGTTTGTATATGCACAATCTTACGAAATTTTGTCACATGTGAAGATTCATATGATCATTGTCACCATCAAGATACAAAACACTTTGATCATGATTCCTCATGGGACCCTTTTAAAGTCACAGCTACATATCTCCCTGTCCCTGTCTTCGAACCCTTACTAAGCATTAATCTGCTCTCTGTCTCTATAACTTTGTCATTTCAAGAATGTCATATAAAAGATATCACAAAGTACATAACTATTTGAGATAGACTCTTTTTTTCAATTCAATATAACTCCCCTGAGATCCATCCACATTGTTGTATATATCAACTGTTCATCCCTTTTGATTGCTGATTAATATTCCATGGTACGAATGTAGCACTCTTTGATTTACCATTCACTCATTGAAAGACATTTTGTTTTTTTCTAGTTTTGGGCCACTGTGAATACAATTACTCCAAAAACTGATACACATATTTTTTTATATAAACTTTGATTACCTGGGATAAATGACCAAGAGTGTGATTGCTGGATTGTATGGTAATTAGATACTTGGTTTTGTAAAAAAAAAACTGCTAAATTATTTTCCAGAGCAGGCATGTCATTTTATGTTCTTGCCAGTAGACTTTGCATAATCCAGTTTCTCAACATGTTCAACAGCATTTGGTGCTAACACAGTTTTTTAATTTGAGTTTAGCCTTTCTGATAGGTACATAGTGCTATCTCAGTGTGGGGTTTTTTTTTATGTTTATTTTTTTTTGAGAGAGACAGAGACAGAGTGTGAGTGGGGGAGGGTAAGAGAGAAAGGGAGATAGAATCCGGAGCAGCCTCCGGGCTCTGAGCTGTCAGCACAGAGCCTGACTCCGAGCTTGAACTCACAAACTGCGAGATCATGACTTAAGCTGAAGTCAGACGCTTAACCAACTGAGCCACCCAGGCGCCCCTATCTCATTGTGGTTTTAATTACATTTCTCTAACATATCTTTAGGTCTATGTCCTACTCCTCCACTAAAACAATACAGTCTGTTATTTTAGATATACAGTAAGCCTGAACATTGGGATTCATTCCTCTTTATCAAAATCGTGTTATATTTTTTGTCCTACCATATACAATTTATGATAAACTTGTCATTGTCTTTGTTAAACTTTGATAGGAATTGCATAAAATCTAAAGATTAATTTTGGGGTAATGGAGATTTTTAACTCCTTTGGGTCATTTGATCTACAAATTCCATTTTTTTAAAAATATGGCTCTCCAATTTGCACTAGCTTCATAGCTTCAATTATGATGTTTATGTAAATGATTTCTATAGGACCGACTTTATTATCAGCCGACATTTCCAAAATTTCTAGCAACATACTGGATATCACATTGATATTTTGCAAATATCACAACTTAAAAATGTCTCTTTCCCAAATAAACACCTCCCTTTGTTTCTCTTCCTGTCGGTGGTGTAATTTTTCCTAGTTATTTGGGACAACATTTCTCTCCCTTGTATAAGCATCTTTTTTTCTTCACCCCTCCATATTCAGCTGGTATGTAATACTATTGTAGGTATCTTAGATGTAATCTTCTTATATGTCTTGTCTTTTTCCTTTCAACTGAAGCAATCCAACTTCAAATCCTCTTTACATACCTTTATACCACTGACATAGCCTTTGAATTGCTATGTGCTTCAACCATCTCTGTATCTCAATCTTTTCAAAAATATATCAACAAATTTTCATTCAGGAAGGTAAAGCCTCTTCTCTGCTATTCTAATACAAAAATTTGGTGGTGGCGACGCTATCAGTTTTAAAAGGGAATCTGGCAAACTAAGTAGGGTCCTTATATTTCCTTAAGAAAACATTAACCAAGAAGAGAATCTTGACTAAATAATATCTTAAAAATAGGCTTATGTTTCCCTCATAAATGGTCTAATTAAGGTTCTTTCCAATGTACTTTGAAAACTGGGAGGAAGGAAAAGAGCAAGAAGAATGTGAGGTGGTGCGTGTTGGTGGTGGCGGTGGCGGTGGTGTGCGTGCGTGTGTGTGTATGTGTGTGTGTGTGTGTGTTCCTTTAAAGAAGAAAACAAGCCATTGAGTAACTAGACTGGGTCATTAGAAGAGTAGACAGCAGGTCTTTAAGTGAAAAGTTAAAGTCCATGTAAGTGCCTTAACTTTGGGTAACTTGGTCAAAGTATTTTCTCTCATTATGTGATGTAGCAAGAAGTCTATCACCTACCTGTATAGTACTGTATGGTAACTACACTTGTCCTGAGCATTAAGGTATAGAGATGTTGAATCATGACGCTCTACACTTGAAACTAATGTAACATTGTGTGTTGACTATACTAAAATAATAATAATAATAATAATAATAATAATAATTTTAAAAAAGAAAAACAACTTCTATGTGATTTGTCAGGCCCCACCATATGCTTTGCCTGACAGGCCTTCCTCAGGAAACCTGCCCTCCTACACCCCACGTGGTGCACAGTCATTGCACTGCAGTCTCTGAAGGCATTGCGGTCAAGGACTCAGGCCTTCTGACTGGTCATGGTCTTCCCCTATTTACAGTTTCAGCCCTAGCACCTTCATATCTAGGTCATTTTGTCTGAGGGCTTCGCAGAGGCCCTCTTCAGACTCCTCTGCTGAGGCCTCTCTATCAGAGGGGTGGAGGGGCAAAACTTGAGGACACTTTTCCCCATTCCCACATTCTGACTCAGTACCTAGCAATTTACCACTCCTAATTCTCCTATCTGCTCCCACCTCAGGAGTCATAGAACTGCCAGAGTTTTTTGTTCTAGGTTCCCTCAACAGTGAGAGGGCTCCCACTTGTGCAAATTTCTACCTGCCCCTCCATCTGTGAGCATCTCCATGGGGGAAAATGGCCTTTTCTTTGGTTTAGCCTCTTGCTTATACCATCACAGTAAGTGATGAATTTCACTTTGGGCTTGCTGTTTTATTTGGCAACTTTGACACTGCGGTTTTAGTGTGCACTGTCTCTCTCTCTCCCTTGCTCCCCCGAATTCCTAACACAAAAAGGTTGGGGGGTAGAAGGTAGTAAGAGGGGAATCAATTATCCTCATCTTCCTCAGGACTTTCTTCTCTACTTTTCAGTTGTACTGAAGACAACTTTTGTGCTGTTACTTATTAGTTCTACATATTATTAACCTCTGGGTTCTTTTTTAAATCTCTAATTTGCACAGTAACTTTAAGATGCTTTAGCCAAATTGCCTCTCTGATGCCTTTTTTTTTTTTTTTTTTTTGAGAGAGAGAAGAGCCTGCACTTGTGCAGGGACAGGGCAGAGAGAGAGGGAGACAGAATCACTGAGGCAGGGCTCAATCTCACTATGAGATCATGACCTGAGCCAAAATCAAGAGTCAGATACTTAACTGACTGAGCCACCCAGTCACCCCTACCTCTCTGCTGCCATTTTATATGGCTTAGTAAACTTTCTCTGTATTTCATTTCCTCTATTTTCTAACTAGCATACCAAACTTTCCATCTTTATTATCAAACCACCTATGTCATCCCACATATAATCCACAATCATAATCATAATACCCTGACACTCCTCAACCTGAAGTGGAATCCTTACGTGGTTTTTTTCTGTGTGACAACAGGTCCCTGTATTATGGGGATTTTCCTTAGAAATGTTCTTTATTACATTTGCACACATCCTACAGAATTAACTGCAAACTCCTCCACCTGGAATTTAAATACTATAATGTGATTACAATCCAACCTTCCTAGTCTCATTTTATAATTGTTCATTACATGTAACCACGATTTCTGGTAAAAGTGGATTATAATTGGTGTTCTCTTTTTATTCCCAATCTCTACTAATTGAAATTATACCTGAACCCTAACACTTGGCTTAGGTATATATTCCATTAGAAGCATTTTCTGTTTCAATATGAAAATCCCATAGAAAATGTTATATGCCTTCTAAAATGTATAACCTGAATTGTGTCTTTGTCAGTTTGGCACTTGTTAACGCTCCTTGTACTATATTTTAAGATCTGTGAGGAGAGAAACTGGATCATACTCTTCTTTCTAATCCTCTCTACAGTCAAGCACAATGTTCAATGTGTTGTAGGTGTTCAATATATATATTTTTTGAGGTATAAAGAAAACACTAGCAACATAAAAAAACATCTCACCAAGTAGGAAATATTAACATTGACATATCTCAAATTTCATGATTTTTTTTTTTCAAAATGTAGCCAAAAACTACAGGAAAATTATGATTTTTACAACAAAAGCTTTTCATCTTTTGCTTATGAAATGTTGGGGAAAATCTAAATGATAGAATAGAGAATTTCAAAATAACAGTTAATACAGATTGAGGCCCATAGTTAAGTCAAGTGATTATTAGTTGCATTTGGTCAAGGTGGATAAAAAGTTTTCAATACCAGTTTTAGACATTAAGGACGTCACATAATCACTGTCATATGTATTTTGATGTTTATATTTTTCATTTGTTTAGTCAAATGAACCTTGATTTCCAAATGCGTTATTTTTGAAAAGTCAAATTATAAATGCAGATATAGGTATCTAGTATCTTAGAACACTGGCAGATGGCAGGTAATTCATGCTTGTGTGGATGGGTGGCCATTTCTTTGTCAGAATAATGATACTCTGTAAGATCACAACATCAAAAACACTGAAGGGAGGCTGTGGATGGATCAGAGAATAAAAGCTGTTATGACTGCTATTCTCTAACAGTGTATAGAAGAAAAAAGATTGAGCATGGAGGTGTAAATTTTGTGTTTTTTTTCTAGGTTAGACACAGAAAGGCCTTCTACAGAATATGAAGATTAGCCTGAAAATAGATAAGGTCTGGTTCAAGGGTTTCCAATTCTGTTTTCAATGGCTTTGTCTTTTCCAGTTCTCTCTTATCTGGTCCAGCTGTTCTCTCCCTTCACCCTTTGTTCTTGGCTCCTCCCCCAATTAAGGAGAGGTCATTGGATAACAGACAACCTGGACAAATCAGTATGGAGCCTATTTAAGTCTCCCAGGAAACCTTTCATGTCTTCTGATTTCAGGGAACACTTTTCTGTGGAGTATTTTAAAAGACAATTTGAAGTCTATTTTCTCTATGTCTGAAGCCTGAACCAACATTTACAACAGTCTCTCAAAGTAAAGTTTCATTAAGCATTAGGTATTAAGACGTTAGTTAGTAATCTCAAAGCATTGCATTAATAACATTCCACCAGAGATAAGTATGTAGATTCGGTTAAGAAGGAAGGCATTAATAGAAGCATAGCCAATTTACACCTTATCATTGTAGGATCAAGCTGAGTGTAGAGCAATCTTTCACATGGTAAGAAATGTTTATTAAAATGGAATACAGAATTTTACTCACCAGTTAATAGAAATATATTCATTTTCCCACATCATATTTTCAAAATTAGACCAAAATGTCTATCAGATCCACACTGATTTAACAGGAAATATGTAGTAATAATTGCTCACAATTTTTAGCTTTTTTTTTCTTTTTCAGACTCTGAGAAAGGAAGCTGAATAGAAACTTCATAGACTAATTCAGTAAATATAATCTTAACTCCACAGTTAAAACTATTAGTGGATAAATAAGTATACTTTATATCTCTTCTTACTTGAAATACTCCATCTTATTTGAAAGAATAAATTATTTACTCTTAGATTATGATATATGGAAAGTAATTAATCTTTCTCGAAAAAAATACACAATATGCAAATCATACAACTGAATTTAATTCAACTTGTGTGGCAAATGTTTGTGGAGTGATTAAGATATATGTGAGGGAGAACTCATTCCCAACGTTTATGGTTCTTCAATCTAGTTAGGAAGACAACTCATACATGTGGGAAACAGTTATATTCAACTTTGGTTTGATAAATTAATACAGTATTGTATTCTACGAAAGATACTAGCTGATAAGGCCTCTTTATAAAATTGATGGCAAAAATCAAGGTTTCAGATAATCTCAATAGTTTTGAAATCTCACAAGTTTTAATTAAGAATAAATGTAGACTTATATTTTGGTTAAAAATAAAGTTCACAAAATCAGGATCTATGATAACATAATTAAGTCCAAAACATTTGAAAGTACATTAAAAATGTCATGGACAAGATAAAAAAAAAAACAATGGAATCAAACTAGTAAAATAAGAGAACATATTCTTAGATGGTTTATTTAGTCACACATTCCCCAAACAACATTTTCAAGTGCCTACTATATGACAAGTTCTTCAAAAATTAGTAAAACATAGTTTCTGTAATGAAAGCTGATCTTATTAAAGATATAAATATATAAAACATAATTGTATTGAAAAGTAAAAAGATGCTATTGTATAAAATTACGTGAGTAGAACCAAGTGAGTCCAGATAAGGCTTACATTTATATGATGCATTAATCAGACAAAGGGGTACTTATCTGCCATTTCAAACCAGATCTGGAATACTGAGATCATTTTGAGTCACATTTTAGAAAAGAATCCTAACACACTAGAATTTATGCAGGAGAAGGTAACTAGGATGATAAGTGAATCTGGAAATTATGTAATAGGAACAATTGAAAGCACATGGGATAATTATTTTGGAAACTACAGAATTCTATTAAAGAAATATATTTCTTAAAGCAGATTTAACTCTTTTAAAGGTTGTAAAATGCTGTTATTTAGAAAAGTAAACACATATCTTCACAGTTGTTTTCAAAAAAAGAACTAAGATAAATTATTTTGTTAGGGACAGGCAAGGTTCAATATAGTAGGAAGAATAATTTCCTTAATGTGGACCTGTCCAACAATGGAATAAACTGACTTGTGAAGTGTTCAAGAAAGAGTAAGACATCAGAAATGATAAAGAAGAAATTGCTGCTCAGAGCTATATTATGATCTACCCGCAAAGTGTACATGATTTTAAAATTCTGTTTTTTATGATGTCTTTTACGTACTTGCAGATAAGATATCGAGAATGTAAATACCTTACATAACTCTTGATTATCATTATTAACATCAATCATTAATTTTGGTGTTAGGGTCTATACAGTGCTTGTAAGATATTAAAGAGTATTTGCAGTGTGCAGACTGATTTCTAATTGTTGATTCACCTCTCTTATCTCCTACTTCTTTGTCATAGCTCAATGTGTTAAACTATCAGGGATGCTTCTTCTAATCTGCTGTCAGGTGCAACAAACCAGACAACAAATCTTGTTAAATCAATAAACTTAACTATGCATACAGTTCTGAGTCAGTAGTCTCCTGTTTGAGTGAGATCAATTAAAGTGAGTGAACTTTAGGATAAATACTTGATAAGCTAAGAAGCCATGCTCTACTCTCTTATATATTTGTGATTGTGATCCAAATCAGATGCCATTCAAAAGCTTCCGTAGGGGGTGGGGGGGAAAGCAAAATAAAGCTTCCATGGGGGGGAGGAGGGGAGAGGGGAGGGAAGCTTCCAAAGAGACTGAATGCTAATGAAGGAAGAAGAGAAAATTTTAATAAAGTGTATCTGTATTGGAGTCAGATATAATTGCAATTTTTACTTGTTTTGTTTTGGTGGAGAGGAGTGGGGAATTTTGCCTTAGGCAAATAGAAAACATTGATAAGAGGAAGGAAAAAGTGGAGCAAAGGCTACTGAATAGTAAGTAGACCAATCTTAAGTAAAACAAAAAGATCACTTAAATAAGAATGGGGAAGGAGGAGCACAGAAAAGGTGAGAGTTCAAATTATCGGAAGATTTGCTATAACAGGTTGAATGAAAGTTTAAGCAATGTTAATACACATAGATATTTGTAGTTATACATGCATCCACACATACACTGTCTTAATTCTTCTCCTTATGTTCCCATTTTACAGGAAAATACGCAAGTGACTCTGGCCCTAGTTATCTATAATATTCAAAAATAAAATCAATGTCTAATCATTATTAACTTCTAAAAGCAATCATGAGTAGTGAAACCTAGCTCCACTAATATTTCTCAGTCTCGAATAATTTGAGGGCCCTGTTGAGGCATCATTTAACTTCTGTGTGGCAAGAAAGTGGCATGTATACTTTAAGCTCACTTTCCTTCTTTTCTCATTACGGTATGAAAATTAATCACGAACAATCAACACAAATGCAAATATTAGATCAAACTACAGAGCAATATTTGGTTATCAGATAATCAAATAATTCAGAATGTGCACATATTAAAATTTTGGTCAGAATAAAAAAGCGTCACTCAAAATTTAGGTTTCATGAAACCAGTTTCAGAAATACTGTTTACTTGGGGTGCCTGGGTGGCTCCGTCAGTTAAGTGTCCAACTTCTGCATCGGACTTCTGCTCAGGTCATGATCATGACCTCACCGTTCGTGAGTTTGAGCCCCGCATAGGGCTCTGTGCTGACAGCTCAGAGACTGGAGCCTGCTTCCGATTTTGAGTCTACCTCCCTCTCTGCCCCTTCCCTCCTTTCTGCTTGCACCCTGCCCTGTCTCTCTCTCAAAAATAAACACTGAAAAACAATTAAAAAAAAAAAAAGAAAAGAAAAGAAATACTGCTTACTTAAGCAACAGGACCAATAGCGCCAAAATACTTTTTTCTCTCAGCTGTTAAGAGGTTTTTAATGTTGGAATCTGTCCTGAAGTTTACTTTGCTGAAAAAGGTAATGAACTAAACCATGTACCACGGTTCCTGGAAAGACTTCCGTTTTCATTGCAGAGAGCCACCCACAGCAGAAAAAAATAGTTATGTGAGGGCAAGGAATAAAGAGTGGGAGATAAAACCCACAGGTCTTGGAAATCTGCAGGAAGATCTGGGACTTCAGGAGAGACTAAGAAGGGTGTGTGTCCTATGAATCTCTGAGGGAGTGGGAGGGAGAGTTTTAGAAAATGTTGCAGTAGTCGACAAATCAAATTCCTTTCTTGTATTTATTTCCTTTTTTATTTTTTGAGAGGTTTCTGTTTTACTTTCTTTCTCTTTCTTTCTTTCTGGTTTTACATGGGTTACACACATTTTGTTTTGTTTTAATTTTTTTTTTATTTGAGTACAGTTGACCACAATATTACATTAGCTATGGGTGTACAACATAGTGATTCAACTTTTCCAGATGTTCTGCTGTGCTCACCACAAGTGTACCTACTGTTTGTCACCATACAACGCCAGTGCAGTATCACTGACTATATTCCCTATACTGTGCCTTTATTTTCGTGGCATATTCATTGCATAACTGGAAACTTGTGTCTCCCACTCCCCTTCACCCATTTTTCCCACCCCTCCAGCCCCTTCTTCTCTGGCAACCATCAATTTGTTCTCTGTATTTATGGCTCTGATTCTTTTCTGTTTCTTCATTCATTTGCATTTTAGATTTCACATATGAGTGAAATAATATGGTATTTGTGGGGTTTTTTTTTTTTGATTGCGTAAACTGTGATACATGTCTATTTCTTCTAGTCACTAAAAAGTGTTCTTAATTTTACTTAGTTTGCAATGTCATTGTTTTGGAGATCCCACCATATCTCCATACACCCTGTCATTATGTGTCACTGTGGTCCTTTTTGTCTAATTTCATACACAACACCTTCTCAATGGGTACTGGGTCTGAGTACACTGGCCACATTCCTAGTAACATATAAATATCTTGTTACGCCTTTACAGTTTTCTGAAGTTACCATTCTATCCTGATTTACTCGACACCATTTGTCAATATAAATTTTCTCTTTTCCTTAAGCTAATGCCATAATCAAAACCATTTGTGATAAAAATTCTTTCCTTCTTCTTAAGCCCAAACAATAACATTTTCTAGCTATAGACATATGCATACCAATAATTTCACTACAGTGATATTTTAAGCCCCTAGAGTTCAGGGCCTCTGCCGCATTCATTTTTATGACTTACACAGTAGCTAGTTTAGTATGTGGTCAGTAGAGATGCTCAATTACTATTTACCTAATAAAAGAAGGAAATTATTCTAGGTAGGCTAAAAGAATATTAAGAGCAATAAGATTTTTGCATTATGCACTGACTATTAATATCCCTGTTAATTCTCTTCATAGAGAGGATTGTTTTAATAGTGTGTGATTTCTACATGCCTGATTTTAAAAGTCTATAACTTTCTGAATTAATTTAATTGCTGGGGAATCTTCTAGGACAGGCATTTTAAATCCACTCTCATTCTTTTTTTAAAATTTTTTTAATGTTTATTTATTTTTGACAGAGAGAGAGAGAGACAGATTGTAAGTGGGGGCTAGGCAGAGAGAGAGGGAGACACAGAATCTGAAGTAAGCTCCAGGCTCTAAGCTGTCAGCACAGAGCCCCCAAACCTTGAGATCATGACCTGAGCTGAAGTCGGACCCTTAACCGACTGAGCCACCCAGGCACCCCAAATCCACTCTCATTCTTAAAAAAATTAAAAATTAGTGAAAAATTAATTTTAATTTCAAATAGCTATCATCAAAATTATAAACATATCTTCTAAATCTGTGAGGCCTGTACCAAGTGAGGGAGACTTTCTAAGGGCTGCAAGTATTTCTCCAGATCTCAGGTAAATTGCCCTCATTCTGTGATATAGCCTCTGTGCTCTGGGACACAGCCAAGTGGGTAGAAGGAAAGGAATACAGTGACTTTCAGATCCTAACTGGAAGGTCAATGACCAAGGAGGGACAGAGGTTGTTTGGAAAACTAAGGCGACAGCTACAGGCGTATATAGATACATTCACACCCAGGGATATGGAGAGACAACAGACGGAATTTAGAGAGGTTGAGGCCTCCAGCTTACTGGTCAAGCCTCTATCCTAGGTCTCAGATAAATAATCCTCCATACTACCAAGTAAATTACAACCAACACAGTCTTGCTTTTTAAAAAGCACAAAAAAAAGAGATACGTGGTTTCAAGGATTAGATAGAAATAAAGGACACTTAAAGGGAGGCTAACCTCAGGAAAGAAGGGTAAATACAAATAAAAATATCTGTATGTTACAGAAATGTTTATTTCATTCCGTAGAATAAATAATCAGGACTGGAAACACATTAGCCAAGGGATTTACAGAATAGAATAAATAATCCTGAAAACATTTTAAAGATTTAGTGGAGAGGCCAGAGGAAATCACAAAAGGAAACTGAAAGCTATAAAAGCAAAAATAAACTTACGGAATATAGAAGATGTAGGGAAAAAGAAAATAGAGGTAAATACACACCCTACTGGTATTCTTAAAAGGTTGAAACGTTGGGGAGCCTGGGTTGCTCAGTCGGTGAAGGGTCTGACTCTTGATTTTGGCTCAGGTCATGATCTTGTGGTTTCATGGGTTTAAGCCCTGCTTAGGGCTCTGCGTAGCCTGCTTGGGTTTCTACTTCTCCTCTCTCTCTGCCCCTCCTCCACCCACGCTCTGTCTCTCTCAAAATAAATAAATAAACTATATATTAAAAAAAGGTTAACAGTATAGTATTCCAAATTCTTTGTGGTTTCTTTTTAAAATAATACTTCTTAAACTTAGAAGTATAATTTAGGAATGAATATCATTTTGAAAAAAATAACAAAATAACAAGTAAGTCTCATTTACTTTTTCTTGTTAAAGTAAAATTACTTCTTAGGATAGCGCTTTAAGTATGGTCTAAAGTGTGCTTTGTGTGAATGAATACATAGAAGTTGTTAGAAGCTAGTTTTCCTTTTCGATAGTGCTTACTTCTAGACAGTTAGAGCTTGGATGATTTTAAACATTCTTTTTTCTAGTTCTCTTCATCACTTGAACAGTGTAGGAATTAAATTTTCTTTAAACAAGTAAGCAATAATTCCTTTAAAATGAAATTACCATTGTAGTAAATAATCTTTTACAAGATAGCTACCTACTTTCTCTCAAGAGCCCACCAGCATTTTAAGGTTTTGCTTAAAGCTCCTGGGTGATTTGGTAGGAGCCTTTAATAACAATTAAAGCCTTTTGTATCTAGTTGTTCGATCTAGTCATCTAGTCGTACTTACGCTCTGCATTGTAAAAAAAAAATATTACTAAATGTTTTTGTTCATTTTTGACAGAGAGAGAGCGTTAGCAGGTGAGGAGCAGAGAGAGAGGGGGGCAGAGGATCTGAAGTGGGCTTGCACTGACAGCCGAGATCCAATGTGGGGCTCAAACTCACAAATGAGTTGAACGGCTCATGAGCTGAGCCAAAGTCATTGGACACTCACCCGCTGAGCCACCCAGGTGCCCCCCTCAAAATTAAAATATTGTTAAGCAATTTAAAATCTACTGATGTCTCTAATTGTTATGAATTTTTTCCCATATGGTAACATGAAATGACCAAGAATAATAAAATATGACAGTGCTACCTGCAGAAATATATAAAATAAACAAAACTGGTCGTGATTTATGTTCTTCATAGTAAAAAGGTAAAGAATTTCCACATCCATAAGGTAAAGCAAGTGTTAAGGAAATAAATTATATTAGTGGGTTAAAAAATTATTAGAGAATTTGCTATAATATATACTGTAGTAAAGAAAAAAAAAGTTCTCCCTATCTGGAAAATATTTTTTCTTTCTTTATATTTTCTATTATTTTTAAATTTTCAATTTTTTGTTTCTCTAAACAAGTCTTGACCTTAGCAATGCTGGAATTCTGAAAAACATATTTTTGTATACTTAGTGTACGAAACTCTACATACTAATTTTTTAAATTTTTTATGCTGATTTTTAAAAATTTACATCACTTTGAGCTCACCATTAAACTATTACTGTCTAATTTTATTTATTTTTTACTTTTTTTAAGGTTTATTTATTTTTGACAGAGACAGAGTGCAAGCATGAGCTGGGGAGGGGCAGAGAGAGAAGGAGACACAGAATCTGAAGCAGGCTCCAGGCTCCAAGCTTTCAGCACAGAGCCTGATGTGGGGCTCGAACTTACGAACCATGAGATCACGACCTGGGCCGAAGTCGGATGCTTAACCGACTGAGCCACCCGGGCGCCTTCTGTCTAATTTTAAAACATAAATTACCTCACTTTACTCACTCTGAAAATTTTCTTTGGACACAGCTGGGTATTAAGAAATACATTAATAATTAATAGAGAATGTAACAAAACCCAACTCACCATAATCCTCCATAAATTGGTTCCCAGAATCTTTTTGTCCTGCAGTATGCTCTGTTGTCTGTTTCTCCTCTTCCATTCACGTCATCCCTATAGATTAATAACATTTTAGAAATTCACTTAATGCCATTAAATGAGATTTTGAGAGACAGAAGAAATACATGTGCACGTTAATATAACCTTTGCGTACCGAAGGACCATTTAAACATTTTAAAGCTGTAATTCATATAATCCAACCTCAGAGTGGTGTTTTGTCAAAACATACTTCAACAATATGAGAAATGTTAAAATTCCTTTGCACTATTTTAACAGCATAGATTGTGGAGGGGACATATGGTTCAGAGTAAAACTGCCTAATGCACTTGCCACACCTTTTTCTTTCATATCTCTTTCTTAAAAACTTGTTTCCCAATACATTTCACCTAATTGTAGCCCAAAAGGCTTTATTTATTCTATGTTTTCCCATTTCCTCCCCTACCTACTCTACTGTTGTTGATTTCCTCAATGTAACAGCAGTCTGGAGAGATCTGTTATGGTAAATGGTGGAGAGGCAGGGGGGCCGACAGAACAGGTGAAGGAAAGAGCCTCAGCAGTCAGTGACATAAAACGTCCAGAAACTCTCAAAAGAAATGTTTGCTCCCTCACACTTATTACTTTTCCAGCATTATTCTACTTAATGAAATACTTAGCGTATTTTAATTTAAAACTCAGACAGAAACTAACAGTAAAATCCCTGACTTCTTTCCGAACAAAAACGATGTTAATTACAGGCTCTTAAAGGTATTAAGAAGATATGAACAATCATGGAACTTCTTTTATTCTCTTCCTAAATATAGAGCTAAAAAAATGAAAACTAGGAATATCATTTCATAATGTTTTTAGTTTATAAACACTGCTCTTGCATCAAAAAATCTCAACAGTGCAACATGCAATTAAAGTTGTTCTTTTTCTTGTAACTGGCCCATATGCAGTAACGCGTGTGCTACTGTATTATAATGGTCTTGTCTTCTCTTCCTGGAAAAATATAATCCATTCATTTCTGTGAGATTCACAAAAATGCATCACCACCATTATGAAGACCACAAAGTTTATGTAGTTTTCATTTTATTCTTTATGGGTATGTCTACCTTCTAGGTAAAAAGTACCTAAGGTCATTAATATTATTTAGAAATTAATCCTGGCTTTGAGGAAAAGGACTTGGAAGAAACATGGCAATGAAAACATGTCTTCACTCAAATGGTCTGAAGTTTAGTTCTTGGCTATCCTAACAGTGGGGAAATAGAATAAAAATCAGAAACACTAGAAATCCAGGCAGACTCTGCAGGTCTGGTAATCAAGAAATTAAATGCTCAACCAGTCAGAGTAAAGCTGGTCAGGCTGCCTTCGTAGGAAGGCAGTGTTTCGGTTGAATAGCAGACCTGACCAAGAATCAGTCAGGAGACAGGATGTATATTGAGTAAAGAAGCTCCAACTTAGTACTCACGGGCACCAGGGAGTAAATCCTTCCTGGAGCCACCCTCGCTATAAAATCATTATGTCCGGGTTTCTGATCTGTGAGAGCTTTTACTTTGCTACATCAGCTTGGCTCAAGAATTGAGTTAAAGTGTGACATTTTTGGAAGATCTTTAGGAACAGGAGAAGCAGGAAGCATGGAAGTGGGTACTGCCCTAGTGTTTCAGGGGCTCTGCGAACATGTGGGTGTACAGGACAAGCTTTCCATTGCAAACTTTATTGTAATGTATAAAATAGTTCTTCCCAGAAACAAAGGAAGATTCAAAAGCAAGCATGAAGTGATTCAATTGTAATTAAAACCAAAAAGAAAAAGAACATATCATTTTCTCCATGTTCTAGAACTACAATAAGGTTTTGTTTTCTTTAGTTTTATTAAATCATTAACTTCCAGTTTTAAAGTGAAAAATAATCTCTCAGCCATCCAAGTCATACTCAGAAATAGTGGTGCATTCCTTGGATAACCTCACTTTAAAAAGGCCACCATTAATCAGGGCAGCTGGGTGGTTCAGTTGGTTGAGCCTTCAACTTTGGCTCAGGTCATGATCTCTCAGTCCAGTCCATGGGTTTGAGCCCTGCATCGGGCTCTGTGCTCACAGCTCAGAGCCTGGAGCCTGCTTCAGATTCTGTGTCTCCCTCTCTCTCTGCCTCTCCCCCCACTTGTGCTTTGTCTCTCTGTCTCTCTCTCTCTCTCAAAAACAAATAAACATTTAAAAAAAACTGTATTAAAAAAGGCCACCATTAATCAACTTGCAGTTCTAAGAAACTTCAATTTTCTATCCATTTTTTGTTGTTATTTTGTTCACTAAGAATCTCTGTTTGTAATTCAATAATATTCCCTTGTGGATATCAATGTCAATAGCATGTATATGTACTCCACATGTATACCAAGTTATATTTTGAAAATAATAAGAAAATTTCTATAAAGATTGAGAGTGTTTCTTCTTTTTCTTTCTTTTTTCTTTTCTTTTCTTTTTTTAATGTTTATTTGAGGGAGAGGCAGAATGTGAGTGGGGGAGGGGCAGAGAGAGAAGGAGAAAGAATTCTGAAGCAGGCTCCAGGCTCCAAGCTGTCAGCACAGAGCCTGATGCAGGGCTTGAACTCATAAACTGTGAGATCATGACCTGAGGTGAAGTTGGACATTTAACCAACCGAGCCACCCAGGTGCCCCAAGAGGGTGTTTCTTCTTAATTCTGCTTCAAAGGCTTTTGCCTCTCGATTAGTCAACGTCTGTATTAGTTGTCCGTAATGAAATTCAATTTGGGATATGAAATGATTAAAGTATATTTTTCCACCAACTAGAAGTCCATTACTCATGTCTATGTTGTTTTATATTTTCAGAAAAAAATTTGTTGGTAGTAAAAAATCATATTGAATAAAACTCTAGCAACAGAGTATAGTATCTTAAAAGAGCCAAATATCTTGAAGACATAGGAACACATAATTTTATCATTTTCAATGGTCCCTTTTCTTACTCTTACTAAACTTTAATTATAATAGAGTCAGATATTCCTCAAGGCTCACCAATGTCATTTGGATGAAAAATTCATTAAAGACCGTTCTAAAATGTCACTCGCTTTCAAACTTTAATCCGTATGCTGTGGAGTTAACAGAGATAAGCAATTTCAAAATACCTATTGCAGTACTTATTGCGAATACAATTTTATTCCTAATTTTTGCCATATTCTCAATTCTCAGTACCTGAAATTCATAGTTCTGCTTCAAATAATGTATCGCATTTTTTCAATTGTATTTTAATTAAAAAGTCTTTATAAACTTAACGGATATTCAGGCAAACGATTATCAACGCATCCCCAAATATGTTAGATCGCAAATAGCCCACTGAAAAATCCTCTGCTATGTTATAACATGTGGAGTGATAGAAGGTATACAAGGAGGAGTCAGAAGTAATGTGTATGAGCAGAGGCAAACTGAAATTTATTCAGGGCAGAGCAAATCGAATTTTTGAAATACAACTTATTATGAAACGTGATTTTAAAAACCAATTCTATTAATTCCCAAACACTTAGCTTTACGTTCCTACTTTGGAAAGCACTAACGACATCTCAGTGTACCAAGAGGAAACAATCCCTTTAATTCTATAGGTATATTATTCGATATGCTATTCCCTGCTTCTTACATAGAAATTTTAGCCTCTGGTGCCTGTGTGAGGCCTTTTTCCCCCATCTACTTCTTAACATAATCTTTCTCTTATATAACACCTTTCATTTGCAGCCTGCATCATATGTAAGTATCATTTCCAACTACTCCATTAACCTTGATCCCTTCTAATCTGTCACCAGGCATACTTCCAGGGAGTTCTTTCACTGGCACACTTCTTAAATGTCTAATGTGACACTTAATCACATTTTACAGGCTAAACAAAATCTCGACTTTGTATTTACTCGATTATTTTCATCAGGGTAGCCAGTGCACCTGCGTAATTCAAGTTTATGGACATATATTTAATGCAAATTAACTTGTTTAGTTATCTATACATGTCAGCCACAGCATTATCAAATTATAATATTTTGTGATGTTATATTCAGCTTTAAATTTTCAAATGATCATATTTTAAAACAAAAAAATATTCTTGAGGTATAAACCCGATGAAATGTTATTTTCTTTGTTTAACAAACTGTCTGCGTATCTACTTTTTCCAGAAAAAGATTGACTGTGTCAGAGTTTTCTTACTTCTTTTTCAGTGCTGATCAATGTAATCACAGTATTTTTTTTTTCAGTAATTGACGTTAATTTCACCTCAAATTTAGAACAGTTATTTTATTCATTTACCTATGAAAATACTTTGCTCTAATGGCAGCTTTTGATTTTTTATATGAAAATTTAACCACTTTCTGAATTAACTCAGTGCCCATTACTGAATTCTATGGTACAATCTCCAACCAGTCCTTCATGGATTTTCTCTTTCAGTTTTGCAACGGTGTTTGTATATTATTTCAAATAAAGCAAAAGCACAAGTAAAAGCCAAGTCTGAAGAGAAATTTCAGTTGTACTGTTACTGTGTTCTTCACAAAACAATATCCATCACATTGAGGCATTTTGTCATCAAATGCTAACAAAAAGGACTGAACCCAAAATCAAAGGCTCCAAATACAACTATGCTAATAGCCATACATATTCAGCTTTGCAATTCAGATAAATCTAGGGATACATCTGCCTAAAACCGAAGAAAATGAATGTTTGGACATTATTTCTGTGTTCTGTGCTTTCCATGCATGATGTGACTTAGATTCCTTCCAAGCCATTTACACAAACATACTTCTGTGTACTGTTATTTTATTTTATTTTTTAAATTTATTTATTTATGAGAGATAGAAACAGCATGAGTGGTGGGAGGGGCAGAGAGAGAGGGAGACACAGAATCCAAGGCAGGCTCCAGGCTCTGTGCTGTCAGCACAGAGCCTGACGCAGGGCTGGAACTCATGAACTATGAGATCATGACCTGAGCTGAAGTCAGACACTTAACCGACTGAGCCACCCAGGCACCCCCAAAAATTGACATTCTTTTTTTAAATTTTTTTTTTAACATTTATTTATTTTTGAGACAGAGAGAGAGCATGAACAGGGGAGGGTCAGAGAGAGAGGGAGACACAGAATCTGAAACAGACTGCAGGCTCTGAGCTGTCAGCACAGAGCCCGATGCGGGGCTCGAACCCATGGACTGCGAGATCATGCCCTGAGCCGAAGCTGGACGCTTAACCGACTGAGCCATCCAGGCGCCCCCAAAAATTGACATTCTTAAGATGTTTACTAAGTCAAAGTTATTTTCTGAAGTAAATTTGAATTTTTACTTTTATTACATAGAAAAAAGTGACACGAAACAGTTTAATACAATTTATCTTTAGAAATAGTTGAACCATGAATATGAAAGTTTTGCTGTTGAATAAATATAATTGGAACATTTCTTCCCCCCCAATTTTTTGTTTAGTTTTGGAACTGTTATATGGAAAATTTGAATTTAGAATAGCTCAAAAGAGCTACTGATACAATGGTCTTTTGAAATTTAGAGGGAGAATAACTGTTTCTTAATTACGAACCTCATCAATATTAGAATGACTCAGATTTCCTAGTTTTGTTAACTACCCGTAAGATAGGACTGGAGGGTGCTACTTAATTTGATATAGTTGAATCACAAGAACAATCATTTAGTGAAGGAGATTTGGTGACCCAAAATAGGAGATACTGCTTCTTCAAAGTCCTTACATAACATCAACATGTAGTTTGGTCTTGAAAAAATATAACTTGATATGTTATTTTATTTCCATTTAGCATAGTTTATTTGTATAGGAAAGTTTTACTTCAGCAAAGCATTTCATATCATATCTTTCAAAGCAAACAAAATTTTGCTGGGTATAAATCACACTGTGGTGTCAATAAAACCCATGAGCATGAAGTACATAATGATCTTGGAATTTCTGAAGTTTTTCCTTTTCAAAGTGCTATCTCACTCACTCTAAACAGAAAAGCATTTTATTTCATTTTTTGGTCTGTGAAATGATCAGATGATCTATTTAAAACAACAAATTGTAATAATTCTTTGGAATAACTAAGTTTAACTATTATAATATTATGCATGAGCAATGCAATTTTCTTCATGTAGTCTCATAAAGAATTATACATTGTCATTATACTTAGTAATTATGTTGGAAAAATATAATTACACATTATAATACACTTTCAGTATTACAAGTAATTAAAGTAAAAAAAAACAATTATTCTATGAATAATTCATTTTTTCTTTTAAAAAATCTTTTTTTTTCTTTCTTTCTTCTTTTTTTTTTTTTAAGAAAGGAAGCTGATATCAAAGAATTGTTAGGGACTTTAAAATGAACAAGGAACCAAACAGAGACTCTATTAAAATGCTATATTTTAGTAGCTTTGCAGAAGATATTCAGAATATCATATAAATAAGCCATATAACTTAAGAATGTTATGCTTAACTGATATGGAAGTCTAACTTCTACACCAATACATGGAATCTGAGAATGTCCTTGGCAGAGAAGAGGACATATAGAAAAATGCACATAAATTACATTAGTCCTAGGAGACCTACATATAATCAGGCTTTTCACTACTACAAAAAAGATAAATTCATCTTCCATATTCTCTTACTTTCACAATCTACTCTTACTCAAGCTGAATGATTTAACTATAAAGAATATCTAGACATTCCACTTTTCCATTTAATTTCTATATATGTACTTTTGTGACTCAATTATATATATTATGACTGTTTCAGGTGATTAGAAACACTGAGTAATATATTGGAATATATTCCAACTCCTTTTTGGTTAAACTGTCTTAAGCTTTACAGAATATGACTAGAAATTTTAGGGATTTGAAGCCTGTTTTGATTATAATATCTAACATATGTTGACCGTATCTTATGTCCAAGACAATGCTTTTTACATGTATTAGATCACTTTTATTCTTACAAAAATCCTAAGAGGTAGTCATGATTAGAAAACACATTTTTCAGATAAGAAAACCTGGCCTTAGAGAGATAAAGTTACTTGCTCAAATAACTTGAAAATGATGAGAGAGTTTGAATAGACTGTCCAGTCCAAGAGGATGGTATTTTAACAACTATGTTACAGTATGACCTCAGATTTTATCTAGAATTCCTAGAATTGTTTGAGAAATACCCAAATTAGTTAATCATGGCTATCAGAGAAGATCAGATTGTGCTACGCTGTTTAAACTATATCATTAATATGAGGATATACATCTATGGCAATTATATCTAGATGATTGATAGATAGAAAATAGATAGACAGATGATAGATATAGACAGATGATAGATTTCCCAACAAATATTTCTTAAATACCACGTATATTCAATTGTAAATACTTTCATAGAAAGAGATATTATATTTAGAAGTACTTTGCATGAACTTTCTATGATGCATACTCATGACTCTCTTCCATTGACTTCAAATATTATATCTGATTAACTTTGAGGCTTCAGTTCAGTAGCCTTCCAATTATCTCACTGTGGATCAACAATCTTTACTTCTTTCATAATACAGTAGAAAAGGCAGGGCTTGAAGTTAGGCAGACCTCAGTTCTAGTCTTTATTTTGCCATTGCTAACTCTGCAAAGTTAAAGAGTTGCTTAAAGTTCTCCTGTATGTAAATGTAAGGCCATCTCCCCAAGGTTTAATTTATTCATTTCTAAATTGTTGATAATACCTACATCACAATGAACCATGTATATATAATCTATATAGTGATATACTGAGCACTCAGTAGATAGCAGCTAATAAACAAAATAAGCAAATTATCAGTTGATGCCAGAAAAAAAAAAAGCATCAGATACATCTTCAGACATGTGTTTCAATAGGCATAGTGGTGGTATACGAAAGTACAGTATTCAACTTTCCAAACAACACAAATATTTAGTTGAATTATATAGAACATTGTTTAGGATTGGGTTCTTGGAATGATTAAATAATATTTTTAAAATGTGAAGATGATCTGGATACTGCATTGTAAATGTCTCCCTTACCCTCCCATTAGAGAAAGACATACATAGATTTGGTACAGGTTCCTAAAAAATCATCTTCAATTATGAAATATACTTAATTACTCTTGTGTAATTCTATTGAAAAGAAAATTCATCTTGAGATAGAAGAAAAGAGACCTATGTCAGGGGAGAAAATTGAAAATCATGAAACAAAGAGAATGAGGAAGAGAAAAAAAATTACTTGAAAAGAATGTGTACACACAAAATAGAATTTAATTTCTGCTACTAGAGAAAAACAGTTTTCCATTCATCTCAATTGGCTACCATTCCAGATATTTATACTTAGCCATCTATCTTCTTTAGCTTTAGTGGAGAATCTTCATGGTGTGATTAAATTACATTTAGTCTCTGTTTGTATTCATCCTATAACAAGCCCCAGATTGATACTTGTCTACTGTCAACATCCCTGCATCTAATGGACAGTGGCAATAAAAGTTTCCACATAAATTGTGCAATTAACATTTTTTTTTTTTTTTTAGTCTGTGCAAATGGAAAAGCCTGACTTTAAAACATAAATTAACAACATCTGTTTTGTAGTACGGGCGGTTGTATTCCAGTGAAGTTCGACAAAGTTTACCACCAAATTTTAGCATGACCAGTCCTGGGAAATATTGCACTCAGTTCAGTTAGAATATTTGTTTAACCGACCATTTTTGACAGCGAGTCAGTCATGGGAATCAGCGCTCCAACACTGAAGCAAAATGATGTACTATCTAAAGATGTTTCCCATCGCAGTTCGGTACCAAGTTGAGTGCCTCCCCGCACCCCACCTCCAAAAAAGCAATTACACGGAAAAACAACATTAATGTGATTTCCACTTCTGGTCATAATGAAATTACTGGGATGTATTTACCCCTCACCATAAACAATAAGTAGACAAAATATAAGGAAAGATGTTTTCAAATATTCAACAACAGGTAGTACAGGGCAGAGATCCCTGAGGAAAGGAAACGAATGAGGTAATTGAGTTTCTGTAGTCTCCAAAGCTCAGGAAGAGGGAGACTGATCACAGTTTAGCAGTCTCCCCAAGTTTAAGGGGTCTCTCTCCAGGTCCTGCCTGTTGTTCAGCATTGCTATTCTTGTTACTTGGAAGTGCTGGGGGTCTTTTAATTACCGATTGCAGGATTACAGTCATCATGAAACCCAGTGAGTTTGGCCAACAAAGGTATGGTCTTACCAGCAACCTGTTCCCTCCACCGTGGGGGCCAAACTCGGCCCAAACTCTCCTCCCCCCTTTACACACAGCTGCAGTTTACTTGTTTGTTCTACTGTGCTATCCTTGAACAAGAAGATCTTTTATCTCTTCCTCAGGGTGGAGGCCCTTTGCCCCCACCTCTTCCTCCTCCTCGTCCAGAAGCAGTGGAATTTTGCCTGTGTTGCCTGCCTTCAGATGGGAAGAATTCCTGCCAGGACCCCAGCACTTGCAGGGTCTTGCTACTTAGGAGGAAAGGTCTGGGGAAATGCATTTTATGCCCTGACCCAATAGCAGCTGACCATTTCTAAAAGCCCTCATTGTGGTATAGCTCTCTCTGTAGCCTAGCTCCCACTCTGTCTGGTGAACCCCTAGCTCTTGGATAAAAGCTTGCAAGTGAGTGCAACACCCTCTTGTATCTGAGGTTCCCAGTTTATCTGTCACATGAGCCCCAGTCATTAGAAAACTGTCAAAATTATAGCTGACTTCTCCTTACCCTCTTTTAATGGAAATCACCACTTTCACCCATACTCTGACAAAGGCGAAATGTTTCCCATCTCTTTCTGAAGGATTTGTCACTCTTTAAAATGTATTGCACTCAGTTATCTTGCAACCAACCTCAGCTCTCAGTTGGGCCTGAGAAAAGATGTGATGTTGTGAACTTCCTGAATTGTTCATCTGTTTGTTTGTAGAGTGGAGACAATGTTTTCTCATACTTCTCTATATTTCACTCAGAAGTGGGTCTTCTGTCAGTATTTTGATTACTTTTCTTTCTAAAGGTTGCTTCCCTTGACATTATCTGTTTCCTTCATTTTAAATTCTTTTCCTTTTCTTTTTGTTTGCTTCAGTATATGTTTTCTCTATAGGGTCTCCCCCCTCCCCAATCTCTTGGAATCTGCATGGTCATGTTAGGGCACATTCACTAGTGGGTCCACAGTAAAATGTTTCATTGAGGGACACCCATTCTCCCCACCTCCCCAGCACTAATGTCTAAATCAGTTACCATAAACAGAAATATCTCTTTTCCACAGGTTATACATTTGTGACCAGAAGTGTTCTGCAAGTCAAGGAGTTAAAGAAGTGGAGTGTCCTTGTTTAATTACTTTGCTCTTATGTATTCCCCAATCTAGAGCCTTTTCACATCACTCTCAGTCTTCTTAAGATGATCAGTGCTTCTGGGGCGCCTGGGTGGCGCAGTCGGTTAAGCGTCCGACTTCAGCCAGGTCACGATCTCGCGGTCCGTGAGTTTGAGCCCCGCGTCGGGCTCTGGGCTGATGGCTCGGGGCCTGGAGACTGTTTCCGATTCTGTGTCTCCCTCTCTCTCTGCCCCTCCCCCGTTCATGCTCTGTCTCTCTCTGTCCCAAAAATAAATAAACGTTGAAAAAAAAAAAAATTTAAAAAAAAAAAAAAAAGATGATCAGTGCTTCATTTACCTTCCCAGGATAAACCCAGTACTTCAGCTATAAAGGTGACAGGGTGGATGATCCAGGTTCGCTAGAAAGATAGTTAAAATAGTTTTCTGTCTTGGGGCACGTGGGTGGCTCCGTCGGTTAAGTATTCGACTTCAGCTCAGGTCATGATCTCACGGTTCATGAGTTCAATCCCCATATCGGGCTCTGTGCTAACAGCTTAGAGCCTGGAGTCTGCTTCAGATTCTGTGTCTCCTTCTGTCTCTTCCCCTTCCCTGCTGGCACTCTGTCTCTTTCTGTCTTTCAAAAATAAGTAAATGTTAAAAAAGAATTTTAAAAATAGTTTTCTGTCTTGAGTTCTACTTTTCAATTCCACCTTCAGGAGGAAATGTCTCAGATTCATCAGTTGATTGGGTAACAGGGTAAAGGTTACAACACCTGTAACTTCCTATAGCTTTCTCTTGCTTTTTATTTTTTCCCCTCAAACATAACTTCTTATATAGCTAGTTTACTTTTCATGATTTTGTTGATATCTCTTATCCACTCTTGTCTGCCTTCCTATTCCAGTTGTCTTTCCAGGTTTATACTTTTCTATTCCTTTTCTGCTATTTTACTTCATATTATGGGAGGTGTGACACAAAGTACACACATGTGTGTATAAAGCTACCAAATTTAGCCAGACATAACTTGTTGCAATTATCGATTGTCTACATTCAGACTATTATTTGGTGATCTTTATTTTAATATTCTCCTTTACTGTATCCAAATAAGCATCATTTAGTCTCTAATCCATATTTCAACGTATTCATGATGAGTTAGTTGGCTTATAAGCATTCTTCGGCTCTTAATTAAAGCAATAGTCCAAATCAGCCAGTTAACAATGTTTGTGGGCACCACCATGACAGTCATGAACATCTGTGTCAGTTTCCTATGTGTCAGACACTTTCCTACCCTCTTTCCTATCCATTTACAGATATTTTTCACTTAAAACTAGAACACTCATTAGCCCTACATATTTACAAAACAAATCTCTGATAAGGAGTTTATACCCCAAATATATAAGGAACTCATACAATTCAATAGCAAACAAACAAAACACAAACCAACAAACACACAAACAAAAACCAACTAAAAAAAAAAAAAAAAGGAGATGAAGGACTTGAATAGATACTTTTCCAAAGACGAGAGATATACTAGAAGGTACAGAGAACATCGTTAATCATCAGAAAAATGCAAACCAAAACCACAATGAGATATCATCACACTCCTGTCAGAATGGCTGTCATTTAAAAAGACAAGAGGGGCGCCTGGGTGGCTCTGTCAGTTAAGTGTCCAACTTCAGCTCAGGTCATTATCTCACCTTTTCTAAGTTTCAGCCTCGCGTCGGGCTCTGTGTTGACAGCTTGGAGCCCCGAGCCTGCTTCGGATTCAGTGTCTCCCTCTCTCTCTGCCCTTCGCCCACTTGTTCTCTGTTTCTCTCTCTCTCTCAAAAATAAATAAATAATAAAAAAAAAAGACAAGAGATAACAAGTGCTGGAGAGGGTATAGAGAAAAGGGAACACTTGTACTTTGTTGGTGGGAATGTAAATTGATACAGTGATAATACAAAACAATACGGACTTTCCTCAAAAAGTGAACATATATGTACCATCTGATCCAACAATCCCACTTCTGGATACACTATCCACAGGAAATGAAATCAGTATCTTGAAGAGGTAGCTGCACTCCTGTGTGAATCGCAGCATTATTCACAAAACCAAGATATGGAAATACAGAATATTATTCAGCCAGGAAAAAGGAAATCCTGCCATTCGTGACAACATGGAAGAGCCTAGAGGATGTAACGTTTTGTGAAATAAGCCAGACACAGAAAGGCAATACTGCATGGTCTCACTTATATGTGGAATCAGAAAGTTGAACTCATCAAAGCAGAAATAGTACTTGCCAGGGGCTGGGGGTGGGGGAAATGGGGACATGTTGGTCAAAGGATACAAACTTTCAGTTATGAGATGAATATATTCTGGAGATCTACTGTACAGCATGATGATTGTGGTTAATTATACTGTATCGTATACTTGAAATTTGCTAAGGGAGTAGATCTTAAGTGTTATCACCATACAAACACACAAATAGTCAACTATGTGAGGTGATGGATATGTTAATTTGCTTGGTTATGGTAATCATTTCACACTGTATACATATATCAAATCAGAATAATGTACATCTTAAATATATACAATTTTTATTTGTCAATTATACCTCAATAAAGCTGGAAAAAATTCAAAAAAAATGAAAGCAGAGATTTTGAATGGCAAGGTCAATAGTTATAAGCTCTCTAACAAGTGTCTGCTCCTTACCATTATGCTGTCACCGACACCACAAAAGTGTTATTAATTAAACCCTAATAACATTTTTGATATACCAGTAAATGTCAATATTACTTCCATTTCACCTCATAATTGAGTCTTACACATGGTTTGTAAGGGTTTTATTAAATCCCTTCTATCAACCCCCTAAAAACTTATCCCAAAGTTACTAGCATTAATCAAATAATTTAATCTTAAAATTAAAATGCTATACATTCATACTTTAAAGCCATTGAAATATGGGAGTAATAATTACCTTCTGTTCTAGAAAGGTTTCGCAGAATGCCTAAATGTATGTTTACAGATACGAAATATGGGCTGATTTTATATTGCAATCCTCTTTTATAAACTATATATTACATATCGCTATTTTATACATAACATCTCTGTATGGTGAACAACTTGTTCCAATTTGCCTCTGTCTTTCCCGGTTTTGGCTCTGAGTCTCTCATTCTGGAAAAGTCCTAAGTCCCAGGCAAACCAGGTTGCTCAGCTGCCCTTTGTCTTTATTATATATTCTGAACATTCAGAAACCTAGAGGCTAGAAGAGAAGCAAGGAAATTCCCCGTAGAGATTCAAAATCACACAATACTTTAACGCTGAAAACACATATTGCTCAAGAGACATATCTTCACCGTGACTTTGTTTTCCTTCATTCCTGTCATAGTAATGAGGCTTATCAATACCTAGAGTTACATAGTGGTTACACTTAAGGTCTCTTAGCAAAAGTAGGCATCTGATTAGGAAAATAAAACATATTTCCTCTGGGAAAGGAGTTTTTTCAGGGTGGAAATGTGCAAAGTCACTGCACAGGGTGGGGAAAGAAAGAAGGACATGCTGGCACAGTGTGAAGAGGAACGTGGGAGGGAAACTCTGAGAAGGGAATTATGTAGGTACAGTAGAATAGTAGTGTTCTTTGCTGATGGCAGCCTTGAATGCTCAGTTGAGGATTCAGATTTTCTCAGATGCAAGAAAGAAGGGAGGTTTATAAGGTGATGAAAATGGACTTTTCCAAAGAGCAAATTACCCTAGTATGTATGGATTTCCCAAAGAGAGGAGAATCATATAGAAAACTCTTATACAGAAATTTGGCTCCTATAGTCCTGGCTTGCTTTGAAACAAAGAGAGAAGGAATCACTTGTCCTTGGAGCTTGAAAAAGTTTGTCAGAAGAGGAGAAACTTCTCACCTCTATGTCTTCCCCGTGATAGGTGTTTTTCTTATGTTGACACCTCCTGAGCAAGGGGCTATGAATACCTAATTAGGAAATACATTGCACAATACAGTGTTTCATAAATAATTACAGGGAGAATAGTGCTAACTATATACTGTGTTTTAAAGAAAACTCTGAACCTGGTTAAGTGTGTTCCTGAGCTCTTGGTCTCACCTCATGTTTATATACTTCCATTCTCTTGTAACTCTTCATTCTTTAGTCTGAACAATGACTATTCTCAGTTTTAAACATTCATGCAAAGAGCTGGACTGAGTAATACTTCAAAGCACATGAAACAGCCGAGTGAAAGTAAAAAGAGGCACATAAGATGGATAATGCTCAGAGTTCAAAGCTTTCAGTTCTCTCTCTTACAGCTTCATGGTGCATCCATTCAGAAGGAGCTCTGGTTCAACACTGCAGAGAAAATATCATTAGGACAAACATTTTCCTCATTGAGTTCCAAGACTTTTGTCACTGGTTAAATAAGCACAGAGAGTCTTATTTTTAGCTATGCGCTTTTCTGGATTCTGAGGACTGGGTCTATCTTATCTCACCCTTAGCTCAGTATTACCAAATCTCATTACAATAAGGCAACAGAATATATGGTTCTACACATTTGTTTGTTTTTTCCTAGACCATTTCACACATTATTTTTTTTCTTTCCTTTCTTGTTGGAATTTAATGGTATATTTTGTGCACTATTCCATGACTTTGCATTTCTTCTTGCCACATTTTTCTTCTTTAGGCATAATTTTTTATTATTCTACAGACTGCATCATTTAATTTGTGAATAATTTTTGCAAAAAAAAGTTTAAGATGTCAAAAATTTAAAAAAAAAAAAAGGAAAAGAAAAAGAAAGAAAATCCAGACAACTAACATTGTGTTTGGATGGAGAGCCTAGTGTTGTGTCTCAGTCTATTCACAGTAGTTAACAGGTGTGAATTGCTTCCTCACTAGCATAAATTTCCTGCTGTGCAGCCCTTTGTTCACTTCATGCTGCTTTCCTGCTCTATTATGACTGCAAAAATACCTGATTCTGCCTTAATGTAATTTTAAATGCTTTACTGCTTTGAATAATGTTTATCTGGAAGACCCTTCCTGAAATGAAATTGAATACAGTAAAGGAAGCAAGTACCACATACATGTACAAGAAAGACTGCAGGCTATTGCCTGTACATGCAAACATGCATAAATCATACATAAATTTATGCACACATATATTTAAATGTGTGTTCATGCAATAGAACTTTAGTTGTATAGAATCAGATCTATCTATCATCTATCAATTTATCTATCTAGTTATCTATCATCTATTATCTATATTCGTGTGTGTGTGTGTGTGTGTGTATACATTTATTGGTAAGGAAGAAGTTTGCTTCAATACTGCAGGTGTAATATACTTGTCACTATTCTCTCTGAGAATTTTAGAGATTCATCTTTGAGATTGGAATCTAATCTGGAAGGAAATTATTTCTGGAAATTTGTAGATGCCTAGTGCCAGAAGCAGAGATCTGTATTGATAAATATAACCTATTATAAGGCTGTTAAGAAATCCGTATCAGGAGAACTACCATTGCTACACGATTTATTCAGAGTATACTCATGATCTGGTGAGTTTTCTGGGTCACTTTCTGGTTCCTTTTTAGACCATGGAATTTAACTGGGATGCCCTGTTCAGGAAAGGTCTGTGCTTAAAAAAGCTACCACCCCATCACCATAGTAAACCTACCAGAAAGTGCTGCTGTTAAAGAAAAAATTCTGACACATGTTAAAATGGTAAGGAAGACTTTATTCAGGACTACTGTGATAGGTGTCAAGTCTATCACAACAAGACAGAAATTGAGCTCAGCTTTGAATACAAAAAAGGAAAAATGAGGATTTATAAATGGATAGAAAATTACTAAGGGGAGACATCACGGGTAGGGAGATTCTTGCTAAACTGACCAAACGGGATTCTTGCTGAAGGCAGGCTAGAGTGACCGGTATCAACAGGACAATGGGGAGGGGAAAAGAGGGGAGGAATTTGACCAGGTAACTATGGGGGTGGGAGTGTTCTCCCTAAACTGATTTGGTTGGATTCTTTCTAAATCCAGACTGCAAGGTCAGACACCAACATCCAAGGATGAAGCCTAGTTGAGACAAGGGCTCAGGGCAGCCTCACTGAAGGAGAGAGTCTTTGTCTTCACCTCGTGGTGGAGGGGAAAAGATGATTCCATCATGCGCTACAGGGATTACAGAAGTGGCATGCATACAAACGATGGTGTGTGCTGAGCACTGGTGGCAGAGGAGGCTTCGGCAGCCATCCTACCCAGGGCTTCAGTGACAGTGCTAGACATAGCTACAGAGACAGCTCCTGTGAAGTTTGGAGGAGAGCTTGGCAGCGTGGCATCAGTGTGGCAGTGCAGCCCAGGCAGAGCAAGAAGCAAGAGAAAGCCTAGAGTAATCAACAGGAGTCGGTAGCATCAGTGACCAGAAGTGTTGGGAGAAAGTGGATTGGCCATATGCTGGGACACACACACACACATTTCAGGCAGAAAAGGAACCTTGAATATGAATCCGAGATACTGTCCTTCCACAGGTGGGGGTTTATGGAAAGTGACATCTTATTAAATTGACCTCATTTGTACCCACAGGCTGGTGAAGCTTGGAGACTTTCAGCAATTGAAATAATAATTTAAAATAAATATAAGCCATAAATGCACACATAATAAAAAATGTGAGTAAAATAAAAATAAGCTCCTCTTTTAGGTACCTTACCAACGTCTACTGTCAGAATCTGGGCTGGGAATGATAAAGGTGATGAAGACGTCAAAGACAATGGCAAATGCAAGGGAGAAAATTAAATATTACACCGAAGGCAAACACAAATAATTGGAATGCAGGGTGTTTCCTCTTCAAATAAGTCTTACAGCGTTTCTACCTGCAGTTCACAGTCCAATAGATCATCGGAGGATATTACAATAGATACAACTTTGCATTCATTTACTCTTCTCTTGATGAGGTTTTCTTTGGGTAACCAGAAGAAGGCACGGTCCCACCAAGCTACTGGAAATCCCTGAGTCAATAGCTGAGTGCACTTTGAAGGAGGAATGGCTGAGAACGGATTTCAAATATTGGCAGAAGGAATTCCACTCTTAGAATGGAAGTAAAGTTGTGGCTAAACAAGAGCATGAGAGAATGGAGCACATGACACAATCGTGACCCCAGTGAAGCCGCCTCCGCCAGGGAATCAGACAGGCTGGTAGTGGGACTTCCGGCGAGAGTCCTCTGCTCTGGGTCCTGCTGCCTCACCTGCTGCCACTAAACTGGACACTGAAAGTTGTTGCTCAGATGCTCTCTGCTCAGCTTGTTCTGACATGCGTCCAACAATCAATGTGCGAGTTTTTATTGAGTGCTTTTTCCGGGCCCGGGATTAACTCCATCCCAGAGGAACACACAGGAAGTGGAAGGCTCCATTTCTGCATCTGGGAACATTTGGTCAAGTTATAGGCAGATGATTAATATACATGATTAGGAAGCAAAACTGTAAAAGATGATTAACAGAACAGCACTAACACATTGAATATAGAACTTACCAGTTCATGTTATAAAATGACTCAGGTTATAAAATTACTTGCAGCTTTGGTTCTTCTGTCACTGTGTGAGTTGGGCAATTCTTATTGTATCTTGATGCTCAGTGACCTCAGCAGTTAAATAAGGGGATTTGATTGTTCCCTGAGATGCCTTCCTTTCAAAGTTTACAGTTTATGAAATCCTTTCCAGTGCACCGCAAGAAAGTAGCTGTTTTATTTAATTATACTGAATTTTCAGTTTTGCTTAGGTTATGAACCACATATAAAGATAAATACTGGGGAAAATACAACCTTAAAACAAGTTGGAGATCTTAAAATCTAAATTTCACAACTCAACTGGCATACAACAAGCGAAAAGAATTTCTTCAGTAGAGGGATTTGTTGAACTTTGATCAAATGTTTCGAATCATATAACCATATGCAAGTATGAATTTCCCATCATATATCTACCAATACACACACATAAACAACATATATACAGATATTTAAATGTATGTACCTATATGCATATATATCCAGATATACATACGTATATACATTTGTTTATATAATGCAGTCAGCAGTTATGCAAACACACTGAAAACTTCTTGTGATTTTCACATCAACTCACTGACATTTATTTCTTATATTATTAATTCTTATTTTCATTTCTTTCCATTCTTATTCAGGGCATTAGATAAGACCACATTGTTGAATATTAACATAGCATAACTGTGAAGAAGCTGCCAATATGGCATTTTTAAGGAAGTTAAACAATATCCTTGAACAAATATTTGAACAAGTTTGTCATCTGTTCACACTTAAGTAAATAATTTATGAGATTTAGTATGGTCTGCATGCAGATGCGAATGCCATGGACATATTTTAAAACATGATATTGTTATGTTCATGAAGTCTAGAAGGCTTGACTTCAGTAAGTGGGATGTGTCCTTTCGTGGACGAGAAAAGCGGCGTTGGCAGCATGGAGAACTTGCAGACACTAGTCAATGCAACTTGAGAATTGGGTTTTGCTAGTCTTAAGATCCTCTTTGGAATGAAGCGTTTCCTCCACTTACGATTTGAAATCCTGTTTTATATTTTGCATTCCTTAAAATCACAGTGTATAAATATATTCAAAAGTTACAAATCACAGTAGGTAACTATTTACCCTAAACTTTCAGTAAACTTTATTCTCAAATCATTCATAGTTACAGTCTGCATTTTAACCATTTAATTGCAGCAGAGGGAACATACCTGTTTCTTTTTCACCTAACTCATAAATGTCTTCATAAATTTGGTGGTTGTGTATGTAGATAAATAAATGGTTCTCATTAACCAGGCTGTGAATGGAGCTTCAGTCAAAAACTGGAGCTTCTTAAATGACTCTGAAGGACACTATAAAAAGTATACACATTAAAGACTGACCTCATTACACATGTAATGTGTTCAATTATTCTAACTCTTATGTTTCTCTCTAACAAATTGGACTGATGCAGCCAACCAGAATTTTAAAGCTATAACTTTAGTTATTAGTTGCTGCAAGAGTTGGATGTTGTAATCACAGTGCTTAGGCTTTCATTCCTGTCGTCACCACTTATTTGATCTATAACCTTGAATAAGTTACTTAATCTTTTTCTGCCTCAATTATCTCACCTGTGGTATGGGAATATTAATAGCACCCAGCCGGTAAGGCTTGTGTAAGGATGAAATTGTTTAGTGTGTTTATTTCTTTTTAAATTTTTTTAATCTTTATTTATTTTTGAGAGAGAAAGAGGGACAGAGTGGAGACAGAGCGGGAGAGGAACAGAGGGAGAGGGAGACACAGAATCAGAAGCAGGCTCCAGGCTCTGAGCTGTCAGCACAGAGCCCAACCCGGCACTCTAACCCACAAACTGCGAGATCATGACCTGAGCAGAAGTCAGAGGCTTAACCGACTGAGCTAGCCAGGCACCCCTGTTTAGTATGTTTAAAATGCTAAGTGCTTGATATATATATTTGAAATAATAATTATTTTTACTATTATTAGCAATCACTATGGATATTATTCTCTACAATTCAGTATCAGAAGTGATCACAGATGCTAAAAGTAGAAAATTTATGCACATATTAACATTGAGAACTTCTAATGATAGGACAACAAAAACATGGGGAATACTCTCTTTAAAACTTGTTTGCAATGGAATAGCTAAAGATTTACACCTGCTTTCATGAATGATTACAAAGCTTCACTAATCAAAACAGTGTGGTACTGGCCTAAGGACAGACATAAATCAACTCGAGGGAAAAAGAATCCAGGTAAAACCTTGAATTGATATTCACAAAAGAAGATGTACAAATGGCTAATATGCACATGAAGACAATCAATATCTTTAGTCATCAAGATTTGACAATAAAAATGAGATAATATTTCGCACCCATTATAATGGCTAAAGTAAAGAAATTAAGACTGACAACACCAAGTCTCGGGGAGGGTGTGAAGCAATGGGGGTACTGCAATATGGAACAACCACAATAAATTTATTCTTAAACATTTAACTTTTCCTTTGCATTCTGGAGTTGATTATGGATAAAAAGTAACAATTCACATTAGCTTCCCAACTTAGCAAAAGGAAGAATCGATGGTGTTTCTTTGGAAGTTCTTCTCAAAACACTGTTGCCATAGCTCTATCCCGGGTCTGAGACAAGGTGAATATTTCCTAGATTGAAGGGATGGTCATGTGGAAAGTAGAAAGTGAACCAGCCACGACAGGCATGGAAAATCAATCCATAACCCTTGTAAAATAGTTTTTCACTACTAACAAGAATATTGATATAATGAGTGAAGAAATATTAAATGGTAAAGAAAAAAGTCATAATAATCTTGAATTTGAATAAGTAGTCAATAGTAATTAAAACAGATTTGTAGATGGTGTAATATTCATCCATACTTTAGGTGGAGAAACACTCAAAATAAATTTCCACAAATGACCTCTATTTTAACATGTTATATACACATAGAGCACTCAATCTAATTTTAAACAGAGAAACAATGCCTCTCTTAATTTTAATGATCCAAAATTGAAGCACTCCATCACAAAGGTAAGGCATGCTAAATTTGATCAAGTAGTGTGGATGTATGTATCCTTGACAAAAATGAACAGAATACTTCAGTAAACTGAAATGATATATTGTACTCTACTCACACACATGAACACATATATCCACTAACCATGACTTCCCAGACAGCACCTGAGAAATCTCTTTATATACAGTGGGTAACCGAGATCTTGAAGTTAAAGAGGTGGTTCATTGCATTACTATTTGTAGTATTTTCACTACTCTCTCGGTGACGTTATGTGTTATTCCTCCTTTACCAGCCTGTAGGAAACATTTGATAGGAGGCCATGTGCTAATCTTGGGGTGAAAATAATATTTAAAAATTAATAAGCCCACAGCATTCAAGAAAGAGGGGTATCAGTGAAACAATAGACAGATTAAAGGTACAGAAAAGAGAGCAGAAATAGAACCATACTTAAATATAGTCACTTGATCTTTGACAAAGGGACAAAGGCAAGACAATTGAGAAAAGACAGTCTTTTCAACAAATGGTGCTGGAACAACTGAACATGGACATGCAAAAAAATGAATCTGGACACAGACTTTATACTTTTCACGAAAATTAAGTTAAAGTCGATTGTTCATTGCACATGTAGCTGTAAAATGCTAAACTATAAATCTCCTAGAAGATAACAGAGGAAAAAACCTGTACGGCCTCGGGTATGGTTGTGGCATAGCTTCAACACCAAAGGCAAGATCCATTAAAGAAAAAAATGATCACCTGGACTTCACTAAAATTAGAAACTTCTGCACTGCAAAAGTCAATGTTAAGATAATGAAAAGACAAGCCACAGACTGAGAGAAAATATTTGTGAAAGACACATTTCATACAGTGTTGTTATCCAAAATAGACAAAACAGTTAAAACTCAACAATCGGAAAACAATGGGATTTAAAAATGAGCCAAAGTGCTTAACAGATACCTCATACATCTATCAGAATGGCTCATATTTGGAACACTCTCATCCACAAATGTTGGAGAAGATATGGAGCCACAGGAACTCTCATACATTGCTGGTACGAATGCAAAATGATACAGGAACTTCGGACGACAGTTCAGAAGACAATTCTTATAAAACTAAACATACGCTTACCATATGATTCAGTAATCTCGCACCTTGGTGTCTACCCAAAAGAGTTGAAACTTATGTTCACTCAAAAAATCTGCATTTGGATATTTATAGTAGCATTATTCATAATTGCCACAACTTGGAAGCATCCACGAAGTCCTTCAGTAGGTGAATGGGTTAAAAGCACGCAAACAAATGAAGGAACAATGTAAGTATGCTACCATTCAGACAATAGAATACTATTCAGTACTAAAAAGAAAGGAGCTATCCAGCCAGGTAAAGACATGGTAGAAACTTAAATGCATATTACCAAGTAAAATTAGCTAATCTGAAAAGGTTACATATTGTATGATTCCAACTATATGACATTCCCTGAAAGGTAAAACCATGGAGACAGAAAGAAGATCAGTGGTTGCCAAGAACTGAGGTCAGAGGGAGGAATCAGTAGGCCAAGCACAGAGGATTTTTGGGGTAGTGAAAATACCCTGTATGATACGATAATGGTGGATGTATATCATTATACATTTGTCCAAACTCATAAAATTGATGTGTAACACCAAGAGCAAACCCTAATATGAACTGTGGACTTTGGGTGATCATGATGTGTCAATGTAAGGTCATCAGTTCTAAAAAATGTAGTACTCTGGTAGACGTTGATAGCAGGGAGGCTAAGCATGTGTGGAGTCAGAGAGTATACAGGAAATCTCTGAATCTTCACAATTTTGCTCTGAATCCAAAACTGTGATAAAAATAGTATTTAAAATAAAAAATAAAAAAAAATAATTATGAGTGCTTAGAAAATATATTACAATGAACATTATAATTTTTCATCAGTGACATTTAAATTATTGTATATTTTATTAGTGATGCAAAAAATATCATGGAAAAGGAGTGCCTGGGTGGCTCAGTTGGTTAAGCATCCGACTTCAGCTCAGGTCATGATATCACAGCTTGTGGGTTCAAGCCCCACATGGGGCTCTGTGCTGACACCTCAGAGCCTGGAGCATGTTTTGGTTTCTGTGTCTCCCTCTCTCTCTGCCCCTCCCCTGCTCACATTCTGTCTCTGTCTCTCAAAAATAAAGAAACTTTAAACACTTTTTTTAAAAAATCATGGAAAATAGGTATTTTAATGTCTCTCAGTGTGTTCTCTACAAGATCTTTCAGAGGCTAGTAATCAAAACAGTCCTTACACTGCATGCCGGTTCAGCTGGAAATGTTAATCGTATTTCTATTCCTCAGGAGTGGAGAACACAAAGGCCACAAAATTTCTGCTATACAGATGATTTATTAAGTGCTGAATATTCTCCTTTTCATTACTATGCATTTACTTGGGAAAACAATCTTTGTAGAGGAAGAGGAACCATATGACAACTAGTAATTTGCAAACAAACAAACAAAAAGGATCTGCTTCACTGATCCACGGCATTAGCGGAGTCTTGGGGGCTCAAAACAAGCATATCAGCTGAACAATACAGACCTCCATCTCCAGGTCATGCACACACAAGTCCACACTCATTCTCACACATACTCCTCTCACAAACTGTATGCATGCATCACAGAAGCACGTGCAACATGCACATGCACAACACACACACACACACACACACATGCATACGTGCACATGATGCACTAGGCTAATCCACACATTCATGGCAAGTAGCAAGTACTCAAGAGTTATTACCTAAAGAAATGAACTGATTAGGGGCGCCTGGATGGCTCAGTCATTGAGTGTCTGACTTTGGCTCAGGTCATGATCTCACGGTTTGTGAGTTCAAGCCCCACATAGGGCTCTGTCCTGACAGCTTGGAGCCTGGAGCCTGCTTCGGATTCTGTGTCTCCCCTTCTCTCTCTGCCCCTCCCCTGCTTGTGCTCTATCTCTCTCTGTCTCTCAAAAATAAATAAATGTAAAAAAAAATTTGTAAAAGAGAAATGAACTGATTAAAGCCAAAAATGTTGAGGCAAAGAAAGCTACAGACAGTTGTAGCTATTGCAACCTTTGCCCTGCCCCCTACAAAATTACTGCCTTTTTAGACTGAAATATATTGTGAGATGAATAACTGGCAAGTTCCTTTTCTCAAGAAAATAAATACATATTTAATCATGTCCCTTATTGTATCTCCAGGCTCGTCATAGTATGTGGGACACAGTCAATTCAAGAGATTCTTGTTACATGAATAAATTAGTGAATAAGTATACTGATTGGATGAAATAATGAAAAAATATGGAGCATTTTGTGGACCTGAGAAGTGTTGCATAAATGTATTTCCCAGTAGTAGGGTATCTTTGCACATACAGTTTTGTGTCAAATCCTAATAGTTGCTTTTCCTCCAATTAATTAAAAATGTCTGGATTATTTTTCTTCTTTTATAATATCTTTCAAATTTGCTACTTATGTCCTCTGCCTCTACCCCAGTTATTATTATTTCATACCTTGAAAAGATTGTTTAGAAGTTTTCCCACCTCCAGGTTCTCTCAATTCTAGGCCCATTAACCTGCATAAAGATGCCGGCTAGTCCTTCTAAGGCAAGGCTTTGGGCAATTTACTTCTCTGCTTGAACATTGTCAATTTCTCAACCCCTGTATCAATAGAATTATTTTCAGACTCCTTATCTTTGTATTCAGATTTCCTCGAGATAAGGTTTCACACTTTCTTTCCAACTCATGTACTTCTATATCTCTCTTGATTCTATGAATCAAGTTGACTTAGTAGCCCTAAAACACACTTTGCCTTTTTCCATGTTGATGTTCCTGCTCACGCTGATGCATTTTTAAAAATGCCATCCTGTGTGCTCCATCCTTGCCCCACATCTAATCAGGCCTCAGCACAGATGTATCTGAAATGAACACTTCTCTTGATGGCACCAGGAAATAGTCTTTCCTTCTTCCGAGTAACATAGCACTAATTATCTCTACCACATTTCCTGTGTGATTCCTATATGCCTAAAATATATTATTCCCATACTGCTACAATATAGTTCATGATACAACACTAATTATATGAGATAATAAGTGTTAATAACAAATATCTAATAACTTTTAGAAACCCTGGTAGAAATATATTGAAAAAAGTTCTTATCAGTTCTTATCAAAAATCCTTCAAGCAGTGTTAGATACAATGGAGCATTGATCATGAAACGCACATTGGACAAAGTATCTGATGGAACCAGCATTCCACCAAATATGTTGCAGGAAAACACTTGTCTATGACAATTTTACAACATATATTTATGGTCTGAATTGTGCTTTTGTTTTTCCCACATAGGCATTTAAATTTTGTAGCTCTCGTTTGCATTGATTTCTAGGATTTTGAAGTTACTGTTGCTGTGTACCATATTCCTGGCACCATATTACTGTTCTACTTTTATTTCCCTCTACATCTTATTTGCTCCATATTTCCAATGTTTTTTTGTTTGTTTGTTTGTTTGTTTGGTTTGTTTTTTAGCTAGGTACATTTCTTAAATTACTGTAAGCATCTGTATTAATTTCCTATTGCTGCTGTAACTCATTAGCACAAACTTGGTGGCTTCAAACAACACAAATTTATTATCTTACCGTTCCAGAGGTCAGCAGCCTGAAAAGGGTCTCACTGGACTAATCACAAGGTGCCAGCCATGTAGCATTCCTTTCTGAAGGCTCTGGCGGCTTCAAAAGGCTGCCCCTACCCTCATTCCTGGGCAAGCTTTCGTCCCTTCCATTTTCAGAACCAGCAATGGCCAGCAATAGCACTTCTCACTCTGATTCTGACTCTCCTGCCTCCCTCATTCACTTTATAAGTACACCTGTGATTACATTAGATCTATTGGATAATCCAATTCTACATACTCCCCATTTCAAGGTCAACTGATTACTGACCTTAATTCCATATGCAGTTTAAGTGCCCTTTCCTCATAACACAACATATTCAGATCCTGGGGTTAAGAATGTGGACATCTTGGGGCAGGGGGCAGGGGTGGCATTTATCTGCCTACAACAGATATCGTAAACTGTTTTGGACTAAGGTATGACATAAAAATGTACAAAACAAGAAAAGTAACTGCAATGTCTTTGGGGCACATAATTAATCTTGTTTATAGATTATAAGTGAATAAGCAGGATATCCTAACTTATTCTGTGTTCCTCAGTGCCTGAAAGAGATTCTTACGTACAGTTGATACTCAGTAAAAACATGTTAAATAGGGGGCCTGGGTGACTCAGTTGGTTGAACATCTGACTTTGGCTCAGGTCATGATCTCAGGTTCGTGAGTGTGAACCCCACATTGGGCTGGCCGCTGGCATTGCAGAGCCTGCTTGGGATCCTTTGCCCACCTCTCTCTCTGCCCTTCCCCCACTTGCACTCTCTCTCAAAATAAATAAATAAATAAAACTTTAAAAACAAATAAATAAATAAGCCCTAAAAAAAACCCTTGTTAAATAATCCAAACCTACATTATTATATCTCCATGATTCCACAGGTGCATACTCACAAACTACATTACATATTATCAACTCCAGTCATTTAAGATGCTTCAACAGGGGCGCCTGGGTGGCTTAGTTAGTTAAGCGTTTGACTACTGCTCAAGTCATGATCTCACCGTTCGTGAGTTCAAGCCCCATGTCAGGCTCTGTGCTGACAGCTCAGAGCCTGGAGCTTGCTTCGGGTTCTGTATCTCTCTCTGTCTCTGGCCCTCCCTTGCTCACACTGTGTGTCTGTCTCTCAAAAATAAATAAACATTAACAAATAAATAAATAAATAATAAAATGCTTCAACAATATGCCATATAATATTCTTCTATGTTTAAGACTTTTTTTTCTTTTTATGTTTAATATAATTTTCAGAGCCACTCAGGGTAAACACTTTATGTGGTGTTAATCTGTTCTAACAATCATCATTTAAAGATTCATACCTATACAAAAACCACAACCCTAGAATCTCTGCGCAAACAAGAGAGCTAAGACAGCTGTTCAAGGAAAATTAATTCTCCAGGAAGAATGCGTAAAACATAAACTTAACATTAGTGTGTAGCATATAATAAAAGTGCTAATTTTATTTAGTATTTGGAATTTATGTCAATGATTTAAAAAATTGTTTTAATTAAAATAGCAGGATTAGAATACCTTGGATCTTTTCTGTTGCTTTCCAACTCAGTACCAATCTGAGTAAAGCACAATAAACTTATCCCATGACTCAGGATACACATTAGCTGCTGTTATTTGGAAAAAGTATAATATAAACAATACAAATAAATGAGTGAAGTCCTATATTCTCTTTGTAATTGGCTGTAAAACTCTCTAACAGGAATTCAGAAGGGGAGAATGTGAAATAATCACTCTAAAGCAATTGTTCTCAAAGATGGCTGCATTAGAATCCCTGAGGATATTTTTTTTTAATTTTTTTTTCAACGTTTATTTATTTTTGGGATAGAGAGAGACAGAGCATGAATGGGGGAGGGGCAGAGAGAGAGGGAGACACAGAATCGTAAACAGGCTCCAGGCTCTGAGCCATCAGCCCAGAGCCTGACGCGGGGCTCGAACTCACGGACCGCGAGATCATGACCTGGCTGAAGTCGGACGCTTAACCGACTGCGCCACCCAGGCACCCCAAGGATATTTAAAAATCACAATGTCCAGGTCATACCTCAGACCAGTGAAATCAGAGTCAGATTCTGATGTGGGGGCATGGTTGAGAATTATTGATTTGGAAACAATGATCTTACCTCTGGGGTTGATGTACAGTAGTTTCCCAGCAGCAAACAACCATCTGTGAAATTTGTAGACAGATCTTCATCTACTAATTTATTCCCTATATTCACCTAAGCAGAATTTCTAGAAGTTTAAAATCTTAAACTTGTCAACATCCCCATGGGTAACAGAGATTCACTTATTCAACATTCATCCATTATTGTTTGAGTCTCCTCATATTTACTCCGGAATCATGCCTGAGGTTTCATGCTAAAAAATTTACAATTGATTTCACATGATCTTACAATTTAGCAAGCCAGTGAGAAGCTCTTAATTTATCCATAAGTGTAAAGTTACACTATGAGTGTAAAGCTACACTAAAAAGATAAATTTCAAAATCTAAGGAAGAGAAGGAGTGCACGCTTTTAACCACAGGTATTGACATTTACAATAACTAACATTTGTTGAGAACTCACTATACACATTAAGCCAATTCTATGTGGTAGGAACTATTACTATTTTTTTTTCATTTTATTTATTTTAGTGAATGAGCACACTGAAGTAAAGAATATGGGAGATTTGGCGTACGCCACAAAGCTTCTAGTTCTGAAAATTGGGATTACGAACCGAGTCAAACTCGATACGGGACCTGTGCTTTTACCTACTATGTTGTAGCAAAACAGAATATGACAACATAAGCAAGCTTTTGTGAGCAGTAATGGAGATCCTCTGGGGGAGTAGTTTGTCTAGATGCTGTTCTCTTTCTGCTAAAGACTAAAAAGGCAGCCTTTCAGCAGACCAGCAGAGAAATACAGTATTCCCCAAACATTAAGAGGCAGCTGCAGGAAGCATTTTGTAAACATATGGTATTTGTATAATTAATGTTTAAGGGGAGAATTAAATTGCAGTTACAGAATTATAGTTAGGAAACCTGAATTCTCCAGAGCTGAATTCAGAATACCTCTTTTTCTCTCCAAACCCATGTATTCCTGTTTTCTCTGGCTCAGTGCATGACAACTAGAAAACTGGCTATCGCCTTCATCTTCTCAGAAATATCCTCCACAAGTCCTTTGTTTTCATCCAGGGTCCCCCCATCCCATACTTTAGATATCTCTCACCATTTCCATTGCCACCGCTCAGGTTTGGAACCACACCAGTCCCCTTCCACATACAACACTGAGGTAGTAGACACCTAATTATCCTCTCGGTCTATGCCATCCTCCATCATCCTGACAGATGTCCTGCCTAAAACAAAATATAAGCTCATCGGAGTGCCTGGGAGGCTCAGTCGATTGAGTGTCTTGATTTCGGCTCAGGTCTTGATCCCAGCCAGGGTCATGGGATCGAGCCCCACGTCGGGCTCCACACTATGCATGGAGACTACCTAAGGCGCGCGTGCTCTCTCTCTCCCTCTCTCCCTCCCCTTCTCTCTCTCTCTCTCTCTCTCTCTCCCCCCTCTAAATAAATAAATAAATAAATAAATAAATGCATGTCTCCCCCCCCCCCCCTTAAAGTACTTCAATAAATTTTAGGCTAAACCACTACGGGGTAATCTTTAAGATAATATCAAGTCTAATCTCCTTGACTAGCGTTCTAAAGTTTTTATAATCTAGCCCTGGCTACTTGCTTAGTCTCATTTCTCATTTTAACTCTAGTGCTTAACTGAAATACCTGCACATCTCTGCCTCTGAGCATTTAGCAGGGAATATTAGGACCTTTTATTCTCCTCGATACATCCTTTTTTTCTTTTTTGAAAATTCATCCAAGTATTACCTCTTGTAGGAATTTCTTACTCCAATCTCCAGCTACAACATATAACATTTTTCCTATGTGACAGCAAATTCTAAAAGTCAACAGCTTTAAATGGCAACATTCAGAGAATGTCTCGTTAGGATTAGTTAACAAAGAGCTGAATGGTGCCAGTACTTTTATCATAAGTTTGGGGAGGTTTTAAAACCTCAGTGAGGAAATTTCTATGTGAATTCTATCAAACATCCTTTTCTCCATATTTGTTACTTGTTCTCCTTAAATGTCTGTGAATAAAGTAGATATGAAGAAGCAATTACCCCCTCACTTCAGTGGTGCTTTATTCAAGCTCACCATGTCACTTTAATACAATTTTTAGAATACGGTAATGCAATTACCTCTTCATGTAGTAGCAGGATGAATAAACCAGATGTGGGCCCAGTTATTGACTAGATCTTTTATAATTTTACCTGTTACTTTTTAAAAGGTAAGAAGAGCGAAGTAAGAAAAACATTTGGAAAGGTGATGTAGAGATGACATTATAGTTATAATACACAGCCTGATAAATGATCCAGAAGCAGTGATATTTCTAATATATTAATACGAGCATATATCCATGTTACTGTATAAACTAGAAGCCCGAGCATGCAGTTATGGTGTTTACCATTGCTCTTCAATAAAATTTACAATAAAATTAATTTATACTATTTACTGCATCATTTTACTCCATTGTCATGTCTCATATGAGTAAACAGTTTGCAAAAAAAATTGATTTACAATATCAAACTGACTTTTTGTTTTTTTCTCTCTTCTCATTTACACCTCTAACATGAAGAATATGCATCACTATTGGAAAAGAAGTTTTTACCATCACTGCATACAGTAAATGACAGAAACTTTGAATTAATAGACTTCTCTGTTTCTCTTGGCCAGGATATAGTACATCCTAATAAGGACATTTCCTAATTCTGTGTTGTGAATCTGACTCTACTAACTCCCTCATTCCTCTCTCCCTCCATTTAGCTCCTGTAAAAGCAAGAGACTCATTGCTCCTTTTCATTCCTACTTTGATCAAGTAGATTATTGTTATTGAAATTAACATAAAACTTAAAACTATCTGCAATTACTATATGTTATTACCATGTGAGAGGGCCCCTGGGATATGGTAACAGGACTCAGCAGAGTCTACAGGTAAGTGGAGGGAGCTGAAAATGGGCTTCTATTGTACTTCACAGATTGCTTCCAAGGCGTGTCACCAGTTTGCCTAAATCTCCAGAACCCAGACTGGTGTTGATATTCAAGGCCATAACAGCTGGCAGATAGGATACTATAGCAAGAATTTGAAGGTTATGTCAACAGTTATTTGAGTATCACTGCAATGGTTCTTGCTGATCCTTCCGTTTTAGAGCATGACTGATGCCAATGCCTGTGATATAATATGGAAGTTCTATGTCCCAGGCAAAAATCCCAACAATGGACCTGAAATATATTCTGAAAGCAAGAGAGTATTTTAATTACTTGATTTAGCCAACATGAGGGACTGTAGAATAGCCTGCCCCATAGTTCATACATAAGTATCAGAGGGCTGAGCTATCTTCACATGGTTACATTTATCCATATGTACAAGCTCTAAGAGCCTATAAACATGCAGGTTCAGGTCAGCATATTAATAGAGAAAGAAAGTGAAAGTAAAAGAAACAGAATAGAGAAAAATGGAAAATTAGATGGGGAAAAAAGCAGGAATGGCAGGGTAAAACAGAGTCATGTTAAAAGATTTTCAACATCTTCAACATATGAAAAGGGTAGAAGGATGGATAAATGTGATATATGACATTCCAAAGACAATCTTCATATTCTTCATTATTTTTATTTTTTATCAAAGAGTAGATTTTGCTTTTATTCGTGCAAAGGAAAAAAGAAAGTATGAGCAAAGCCAACTCCTGTTCTGACCATGCTTTTGTGAGACTGATGGCTTTGGAAGAGCTGTGGAATAGAGGGACTAGTGGCATCAGTTGGAAGAAGCAAAAGGAATTGTCAAGACAGTGACAGTGAAAAGCAATAAAGTAGTGCTGAAATATGACCAAAAAGCTTCATTCATTCACCCCATTGTACAGAGTAAGGGCAAAGGAATGGTCACTTCCTTCAAGGAGTCATTGTCAGAGAAAGACATGAAAGAAATAATTTCAAAAGTGATCAGTTGCATTTTATAAGTCTCCAGTGGCAAAGTACATATAACAAGGGCACAGCACTGCTCAGGGGATCAGGGAAGTACAATGTTATTCAGGTTCTGAACGAAAGGCTGAATCTTCAATATGGCAGCACTCTAAGAACAGGGATGCGTGGTTGAAAACAAAGGTCTAAAAATATAATATTTGACAACCAAGATTAAGTGGGAGAAGTAGCGCTGGAGGCAAAGAGTAGGGGATTTTTCTAACTCTTAGAGTTCACCAGAGAATAAACAGCTTGATTCCTCCTTCAAAACATATGAACCATATTCTTACAGTCTTGAAATAATTGAAATTCATAAAAGTACATAAATTACAATTATGGCATAATCAAATAGGTTTAACTTCAGAAATGAGGTGAATCACTGGGCAACTGCAATAAGCCAGCAATTTTGAGACCAGCAGTTTCTCATAAAGGTGTAACTCTAATTTGGATAAGGGAACAGAGGCAGAATGGAGACACTGTGCCTCTCTTTGAGTAATTGCTTTTGTTTCTAACGGAGGAGAACTGCATCCTGTTACCCTGAAGTAGCATTACAATATGTGGCAACCTCTAACTAAATCAGAGAAGAATAGTTAGAGGATACACAACTATTTGATATATTGACTTCTGGAACACTATTGTACCTGAGGAAGCCAATAAATAATATTTTGAAAGGTAAGGATACATATAATTAACTTAACTGAAAAGATAAAATAACCAGTTCACGTAGTGCTATACCTAAACTTTCAAGCTTGCTTCTATAAATATGAAGCAGAGTCTAGTTGTTTTTGCAGGTGTCAAAGTTTCCTGAAGGATAGGTTTTAGTTATTAATAAATCATAACAGAGGAGAGGGATATAATGTAATATCTAGGCTAAGAAATTATATAGCCAAAGAAAGAACTCTTACCTGCCTTGAAAAGGAAATAGCTCTGGAGAGCCACATATGGCCAAAGGAATCCACAACTTTCCTTACTCAGCACATAATTTCAGCATTTAACCTTGTATTGCTTGATCTATTCTGGTTGTGTGTGTCTTTTATTTATATCATACCATGAGTTTAGCACGTGTAAGAACTTTATCTTTTCCACTTCGATGTCTAGAACTCACAGTACTTAGTGTCTAGCAGGTGCTCGAGCAATATTATTAATACGTATACCATACTGATGTGTATTTGATCTTACAGGCTCCAGGCAAACCATAACAATCTGTTTTTGTTTTGTTTTCTGTTTTCCTTCCTTCTCAGATTTTTTTCCAATTACCTTCAAGGTTATTAGCTGATTTTCTATATCGCATGAAGTCTAGGGTTGACACTACATGAATGTTTAAATAGTTTATATGCAAATACTTGTGTATAAATCTCGGGCCAACATGCTGTCATTGGTGAAGTCAATAAACTATGACCTCAAGAAGTGTAAAATCCAAAAGGGACACCTATATAGTTACCTTATGACAATCAAAAACTGGTAGATTTTGAAAGATGTACGTGTGAAATGCCAGGAAGTTATTCCAGGTAATAGCATGTCAACACACACAAATGAATTAAAGAATCAAGTGTAGTTTGTGAACAGTGGATTCAGCTTGTGTATACATATAGTCAGTAGACATGTCCAGGGAGGCAGATGGTTCTTATGTTTTTTGAAAGATCATGGCTAGCTGTCCCTTCACTTCTTCAAGTGAAAACAGAAATTTCCCCTTCAGTTGAGGCTTCCCTGGTCACCGACTTAAAATTTCAAATTTCCTTATACCCTTTACATTTTATATTTCCCTTCCTGCTTTAATTTTTTAATGCTTATGACAAGGTAATCTACCATATTCTACTTATCATGTTCACTTTCTATCCCACTCATAAGGGTGTTAATGCTTTATATTTTGTTAAGCAAATTCAAAGGCTTTGAATAAATATTTATTGAATGAATGAATGGACAAAGATGGGTATAAAAATGAACAGCTGAGTCATCTAGCTGTCTCTTTCCTCTGATAGATGAATTGACAGGCAATCTAAACAAGTCTTTGTCCTTCAAAAATTGTATCAGAAATCTCTCTTGAATATGATACCAGCATTGTGTGGTCAGCCAGCTCACTTCGAGACGTTTCAATCTAGTTAGGGGTCCTTGCCTCTTATAAAACAAGTGTTTCAATCATCTTTAATTCCCAAGTAGATCTTCCTCATTCTCTACAGCTTTGCCACACTCAGCCTTATTCTCAGACCCAGTCTTATTTCTTAGAATTCCAAATAAAGTAGAGCCATGAAATCCCTTTGTGCCTGCTTTTCTGGGTAGCCTCTTAATCAAGAAGCAGTGAAGGGTTGTTCATCTTTTAAATAACTCTTATGAACGCTATGCACATTTCTACCATTTATTTTTACATTTCTGTGGATCTGGCATGTTTCTATATTCATTCATAGCAGTTAAATTTAAGATGTTCACACTTACTTTTGTTGAGTAAAGAAAACAAAGAAACATGTTTGGATGCAAAGTAGCAAAATGAACTGTGCCTGTAATTCCAGAGATCAATTACTTATGTTAATCACAGTCTCTAACTTTGGTATAATCTTTGATAAGTTGTTAGGCCATCCTTTATTAAAACATACTCAAGGTTGTATGGTAAAGTTTTTTTTAAAATTATGAGAGAATGAAATTCTTGGTGGTAACACTAAAACAGGTATTTTGATTGCTTGTTTGCTCCAGTAAGAGTCAGGATGGGTTAGTAGCTCTAATTATTAGAAGTTAATTTTCTAGTACAAGAGATGGAAAGCACAGTCCAGTTTAGGAAAATGAGCATTAATATTATCAGTTGTATTGTTTGGAAAAAAAAAAAACATTGAGAAAAAGATCACATTTGTTGAAGATCATGAGGTTTGTTTACTGTTATGGGTGTTTGCTTCATTTGCCTAGATACCTAGCTATCTAAGACTTGTCTCTAGTCAGTTAGAATTGTATGGAGTGCTCTTTTCAGTCTTTTATCTTCCGCAATATCTTTTTATTTTTTTTCTTCTTTTTTTGTTGTTCTATAAAAGCCAGCATCTCTTTAGGGACATAGTTTATCCCAAGCAAGTTTATATTCAATGTATAATTAATGAATGCATTTTCAAATTTCAGCTGTTATACAGCAAATAACTTTCACAACTCTGGTGAATTCAATGTCGTGTTACTTCCTTTTTCCAAAAGTATTCCGTTGTCATTCGTTGAATATGTCAAATATTCAAATTCCTTAAACTGTCATGCAAAATCAACTTAATATAGTTTCTTTCTAATTTCACTGCACTCAGAAAATATTTATTATTGACGGCACCACAGGAATTGTTACAAATTTTACCCATTTTCTAAAACTAATTGAGATTGTACCTGTTTTAAGAATAACTTACTAAACACCATGACCTGTGTTCTGCCCATGCAAAAAAAGACTATAACAATTTTGTTGGTGCTATTTCACACTGTTCTATGATTTTCTTTTTCTATTTGAAGTATTTATTTATGATATTTATTTAACTATCCACACGTGTCGTACAGCTAGCTTCTTGGTCCTCTCAAACTCTTGCCCTGTATGAAAAGCATTCCATGCCTCCGTTTAGCCCTTTGGATCTGTAAGATTACTGGAGCATTGTGTAACTGCTCTTTAAAACCTTCCTACCTGAAAAATAATGGGTCCTGGACTGGGAGGGAGTCTGAACAATACAAAAAGGGGGATTGAAAATTCTGATACTTAATTTTAGATAGCTAGACATAGGCAAGTGTGAAAACCCTGGTTCACATCAGGAGGTAAATTCTGATAAGGAGGGAAAATGGGTGGGGAGGGAAGCTGGAAACATAAAACCTGCATATCCACTTCTGAAATCTGTTGTCATGTTAAAATGGTTTATATATTCCTTTTGCTTTCACATTAAAAATCAGGCCCCGATAAATTATTTTATCTTTTTTGTTTATTGGATTGTACAATAATATCTCTGAGCAGATCAGGGTGGCCAGAATTTAGGAGTTTCTGCTTCCAGTCATATGTCAGGTAGATTTATTTATATTCCCATAATTCTTAGAAAGAGCTGTCACTTAAAATTCTGTGTAAATTTACCTAATTAATCTCATTAATTAAAAAGTGAAAATATATCGACAGGGTCAATGTGTTAAAGACTTAAATGTCAGACCTATTAATGTATTTAAAAATATTTATTGAGCACCTATTATGTGCCAGACACTCTTCAAAGCACTGGTGACACAAAAGAGGGGGAAAAAAAAACAAAAAAAAAACAAAAAAAAACCAACTGATTAGATCCTTGTGCCTGACAGGCTGGTATGCTAATGCAAGAGAGACGGCAAATAAAACAAAGACAAACTGAAAAAAAATCACTTACTGATAAATACTCTGTCAATAATTAAAATAGGATGTAGGTATGTCAAGTAACAGGGTGGCTCTTTTAGATTGGGTAGCCAGAGAAGGTTTTGCTAAAAAGATGACATTTCTGCCAAGATCTAAATAACACAGCCATGTTGGCAAAGATCAGTTGGAAAGGGATCCAGGCAGTGGGGCCAGCTAATGAGCAAATTCGGCATATGTGAAAAACAGAACGAAAGACAGCCTCGTTGGGGAGGAAAGAGCAGTGTGAAGTGAAACACTTGAGGAAGGTGGAAGTGACTCGTGTATGTCTTTGTAAGTCATGAAGGGAAATTGATTTCCATTTTTGCAACTGGGAATGTAAAAAGTGACATGATACGATTGGTTGGCTGATGTGTGGGGAATGTATACAGTCCTGTATTCAACAAATATTTCTCGGCCATCTTTGATGTACCGGACAGTGTCCTAGACTCAAGGGATATATCAGAGAAGAAAATGTACAATGAGACCTGTCCTCTTTGGATTTCCTTCATAATGGGGGGAAGAGGCAGTAAAAATATGCAGATAAAGAATTACACAGTATGTCAAGGGATAACAAGTGCAAGGGAGGAAGGAAAAAGCATGGCAAGGAGGAGAGAATAAGGAATGCTATGGGGGAGGAAGGATGAGTTCACATTTTAAATAGGAAGTCAGGGAAGGAAAGATTAAACTATATTTGAACAAAGACTTGAGAGTAAAGGGAAGAATTTGAGACTGTCTCAATTTACCCCATTCTTTTTAAAGCTGAGAATAATGTCAACTTTAGTGTTAGTGTTTTTCTTGTTTTCACCTTTTATTACCATGCTTATCTCATGCTCATGGTTTGAAACATGCTTTTTAACTTCTCTACACAATATTCCTACTTTATTTTAACACTGAAAAAATTCTGCATTGAGATGGATTTTAGGGGAGCACCTGGGTGGCTCAGTCAGTTGGGCATCTGACTTAGGCTCAGATCATGATCTCACGGTTCATGAGTTTGAGACCTGTGCTGGGCTCTGTGCTGACAGCTTGGAGCCTGGAACCTGCTTCAGATTCTGTGTCTCCCTCTCTCTGCCTCTCCCCTACTTGTGCTCTGTCTCTCTCCATCTCTCAAAAATGAATAAACATTAAAAAAAAAGAAGAAATGAATTTTAGGTGATGCTTCAGACAATTTTTTTTGGCATTTGTTTAGTTTTCCCATCATCTCTCAATAATATTCTTCAACTCACAGTTACTCAAATGGACATAATTATCAAAATGGCTGGAAATAAAGCCATGACAGTTAATTTTATGTGTCAGATTGCCTAGATCATGGCACCCTGATATTTGGTCAAACACTATTTTAGCTATTTCTCTGAAGGTATTAAAAAAAATAGGATAGTGGCTAAAACAGGCTGAAGAGGATACTGCCACAGAGAGAAGTTGTGGGTTCAGAGATTTCCTGAGAGGAGTCATACAGGTTGGAGGAAAGGTGAGAGACTACTCACACAGAAACAGGATCAGAAGAAAATAAAATAAATACAAATGGTATACACCTGAAACTAACATCACACCGTATGTTAACTATACTGGAATGAAAATTAACAACTTCATTTAAAAAATGGCTACGAGCCAAAAAATTGTGCTTTCCTGGTAGATTAAACAACCACAAACAAAACTGGATGGGGTATTATAATGAGACAAATTTTTCACATGTTACATTGGTAGGTTCAACTGAGTAAAAAGCCATTATGGCCAGTTTTAGTTAATCAGTATTTAATAGTAAAACAGTGTTGCTAAAATTTTGTTTTTCTCTTAGAAAAGCTGTGTTACAATTAAACCAATGGTGTACTCTCTCAAACAAAGACGCTTTATAAGCCTGGAATTATGACTCACCCCTAACCATCCCTTGCTAGAAATCTTAAGCAAAGAGCAGTCTGGAAAAACAAAGACACAACATCACGTGCATGTTTGAACTTCAGAAATGCTGAGGGAAGCTGAACAGTAGGACAAGCATTATCAAGTTCTCAGGACAATTTGTCATATCTAGGTATGTTTCTGATCTAGAAGACTTTTTGAGAAACTCTTAGAGGCAGTAGAGCATTAGCAACTTGGCATCAACTTAACAGAGTCTGACCTGTAGGGACACTGTGCCTGTTAACTAAAGTGTCCTAAAATCCTAGATTAAAACAAAATAGCTCTGGTTTTTAATAATAGTGCCATATCTGAAAAACTATAAAATATCCTAGGAATCCTTGTGCTCCAGTTTGTAAATATCTCCTAGACACTGCTTCTCAGATCCAGATGAAACATAAATATCCTTTCTCAGATCCAGATGAAACTAAAGGACCTAAATTTTAAAGCTAAATGTATGGGCATGGTTTCATGAACCTAAGACTTTCTGGAGAAAAAGTTCATCTATTTGCATGCCTGCATAAGTTCTATATTCACATCTTAACTAATTCTTAGTGTCTTACAAAATGTGTATGTCTTAAGTATTGTTTTCATTTTCATGTATTTCTAATGACTATGATGAATTTACAAACATATTGATAATTTATATGCATTCAGGTTGTAATTGCTAAAATACTTATCAGGATAATCTAGAACTGGATAGATTCATATCTTGTTGGTAATTTTAGCAGACTTTTCCAACTTGCCCCGACCCTCAGCATAAGACTATCTGTCTCTCAATCATTATTCTTTCCTTTTCCTCTTTTCTCCTCTTTCATGTTTCTTGTTGCTACTCTTTGTTTTGCCTAGAATTGTTTTATTATTGTATGTCACTTCCAATTGAGACTAACTCCTTGAAGACTCTGCTTTTTATGCTTCATGTCAGCCACAATGACCTAACATCGCTTTACATCCATATCTATACAACCTAAGTAGAATTGGAATTGACCATCAGATTCTGTGTATTCAGTTCGTGGGAGCCTGTCACAAATCCCTACAAGTAATGTGGCTTGTATTTCAAGAATTCTGCCAGTCACTAAGCCACAAATGAATCTTCCAGACCCTGCTATTTCTAAAACTGTTTATGAAGAGGCATTGACTATGTCTTGATAATTACACATGATTATAAGCTCTTATTTTGAGGTAGAAGTATGTGTAATGCTCTATGAATCATTACTATTCATAATAATAAGAATAGCACTACCATCCAATGATACAATAGCAATAATAACTTCTGGTTTATTCTTTGCAACTTAAAGTGACTCATTCAATCCTCAGGATAGCTAATAAATACTTGTAAAACATGTGCTAATTTAGTCTATGAATAAAGTCTGGTATATAAATGTTCAATAATCAAGTAACAATGCTGTGTTCACAAGTTAATGAATAATGAGCTACTATGAAAAAACTGACTTCAAACCTAAGTTTTAAAATTAGGTGTAGAGTTGTTTTTTTTTTCTTTTTTTACTTTCCCTCATGTAAGAAAGGGCAAAACTAAAAATTAGTTTCTATACTGAAGTGCAATCCATTAAAAATTGAATTTTCACACTTTGAAATTGCGGACTTAACTGCTGCTGAAAATGGCATTAATATGATAATGATATGCTAAATGAGAATCTTTCTTTCCTTGTTTCCTCTAACTCACGTGTATATGTATATGATATTCTTTACTTTTCTCTGCATCTTGTCTAGGCAGTAGTCCTAAAACCTTTTAAAGATTCAGTGATCCCGTGATTACTGTATTGTTCTAAACACATTGGCAACCTGAGTCAAGACCTCATCTCCCATACATTCTCTGAGTCTTTGGCAGAGTGAAAGATGAACAAGACATTGTCAAGAAGCTTACTGTGAGGAGGGAGAGAGAGCAATGTAAAACCACTTGGAAACACAGTATACTTGAATTCTTTCCCTCAAAGAGAACCTCATGTATAACTTCCTGGAACACTCTGTAACAGCTCTTCCCTATCTTCTCGAGATCTTTACACCCGAAACTACTCAGGGGCACTCAATTTCCAGACACGGACTCCTTGTCCTCTGTCTTTGTTCCCCCATGCTTTCCATTCTTTGTTCTTTAAATTGACCCAGCTGCTCTCTTAGAAATGAGTAGACCTCCTTAAGGAAATAAAAGTGTAGAGAAAATTACTGGACAAATACAGACTTGTCTTTGGCAGATGGGATGAAGAAAAAGGCGGGCAATTTTTACATGAATGATATTGCCCTGTCACTCATGAATAACTCCAATATAATGGCCACCAAGAGTGAGAGCTCTGAGGCCTGGAATGTCTGGATTCAAACAGCCGCTTGCCCAATTACTATTTGAATGCCAACACACAAATGTCGTAATATGATTTCTTTACAAATAGATACATCTGTTTGAATATGTATATATAAACACATAGGTTATATGTTATAAATGAATTTAGTATTTGAATAAAATGGGTGAATAAAACATAAATGCAATAAATATAGTGAATATAGTGATATATGCATATATGTATATATCAATATATGTCATATAATGACTAGTATAATGAACCTTACAAGAATATCTAACTCATAGGCTTATTGTACAAGTAGATAAGTAATTATACATTCAATCCTTAGTACATTGTTGATCACATGATAACTGCTCAATAAAAATTTGCTATCATTTTTATTATTATTATTATCCTGGATTAGTTCCTGAATTTATTTTCTAACTGGCTAACAAATAAACTGTTAAAAATCATTCCTTTGCCTGGATAGTCATTTCTTAATGAATTTGATGGCTACCTAATATAACACTTACACTGACAACTTTATTCAAACTAGGCAGCTTTTCAATTAGCTTCTGTTGGCCAAATATGTATGGCTACATTTGATAGGGAAAGTCTGCTGTTTCCATGATGAGATGTATAAAATATTACATCTGTAAATTACAAAACCAAAAAATGAATATATTAATTGTTTTTAACCCCAACTACAAAGTAGAGTTAAAAGGGAATTAAAAAAAAAATACATTCAACCGGGCCCTATCACCAGATAGTTTGCCTCAGTAAGTCAAACCTGGGCACTTGTATTTTTTTCCCTCCATAGATATTGCCAATATACAACCCTGGTTTAAGAAATCCCTGGGTATACATGATGATATCATAGAATCTAAGTTCTGAAAGTGATTTTGTGAGCTATGGAATCCAGATAACTCTGTAACACAGACTCATTCAGCATATGCTCAAGCAACTCTGATACGGCCTACTCTCTAAATAACTATGGCAGTTAGGAAAAAAAAATATTGCTTTTTCACAAGTTGGTCTTGCAAATATTTAACACAATTAACAGTTCTGTTCTGCCTACCAGACTTTTTTTCACAAGGCTAAGCATCCCAAACTCCTTCTAGTTTCTCTTACCCAGGTAGTCCTTTTCCTTTGTCAGTTTGGCCCTCAGGACTGAACACTGAGTAAGGTACGACTGTCATTCTATGTATCCTTTGTCTCCTAAATTAGTCCAAGGAAATATTACTTTTAAGGTGCCTACAGCCCTATTTTATAATCCATACATTCTGCTGCTAAGTAACATAGCTACTATATTAGTTATCTATCACTGCATATTGAATTACCCTCAAAACTAAGCAGGAAAAACCAACAGCATACACTATAAATGACATTACAAAATGACAAAATATTTATTATATCGTACAGTTTCTGAAGGTCAGGTATCCAGTAGTGGCTAATCTGAATGATTTTATGTCAGGGCCTCTCAGGAGGCTGTGGTATGCTTTGGGCTGAAGCAACGATTTCCCCCTGACTATTGGCCAGTGGCTTTAATTCCCTGTTATGTGGGCCTTTCCACAGGGCTGCCAGCACGTGATTCAAGATAGAACCAACACCCAAGACAAAAGCTACAATCCTTTTAAAATTCTCTATTGTATTCATTTGAGGCAAGCCATCAAGTCCAGCCAACACTCAAGAGGAGGAGGATTAAGCCCTACTTTGATGAAAGAATTTGTGCTGATAATTTTAAACCCACCACAGCAATGATCCTGAATTGATACAATTGCTTTTTTGTATACACCTAAAGTACTTCATTACTCTTTTACATGTATTTTTACAAGGTTATTGAGACCTTTTTTGACTTACATCCGAATGTATTCCCTTTCCTTAACAAAATCATGTTACTTGCATATTTGATAATCGCACATTGTATATATTCATCCAAGCTATAAATGAAGTTCTTGAGACAAATCTAAGCATGACACTATGACATGGTAATAAACCAGCCCTCCCAGATGACAGTAATTCATAGTGCAAGATGCACTATCATTTACAAGCTTATCTCACATAATCACATTATCTTCACCTTCAAAAGAATATCATGTAGCACTCTGTTAAAGCATTGCTCAGATCTACAAAGAATATGTTCACCAGATTTTCCCTCAGCTCTGGTTCAGCAAGATCATAAAAGGAGGGGGGTGGACTCTTTTTCCTTAATAAATGAATCATTGTGTTTTGTCATAAACACATTTATGGCAATTGATTCTGAAATGCACCTTCATATCTGATCAGTTGCAACTTTCTGGCATCTCTCCCATTTTCCATGACTCCTCAGACACCCTCAAGCTAGTTATGGATTATTTTGCAATTCTCTTTAAAAACTGAAAGAACATCTGAAGGAGAATTGGTCTATTCAAAGACAATGAGTCTAATTTTTTTTTTAATTTTTTTTAACGTTTATTTATTTTTGAGACAGAGAGAGACAGAGCATGAACAGGGGAGGGTCAGAGAGAGAGGGAGACACAGAATCAGAATCAGGCTCCAGGCTCTGAGCTGTCAGCACAGAGCCCGATGCGGGGCTCGAACTCACGGACCGTGAGATCATGACCTGAGCCGAAGTCGGACGCTTAACCGACCAAGCCACCCAGGCGCCCCGAGTCTAATTTTTAAAGTATTATGTGTTTGCATGTTTTTCGCAGTTTTTGCATAGTCTCTCTTAAATTTACTCTTCCACTTGTAAGAATATTTCTTGTCTCCTAATCATTATCAAGTGATGAGTTATCACGTGGAAGCCAAACTAGCAGACTTGAAAAAAGTAAAAATATGGCTGTGTATTATCAGAACATCAAATCAAATAGAATGTCTTATCAGACTTATAATAAGGAAATTTCTTTGCTGAGAAAAACCTATAAAAAGACTTCCAGCTTCCAGAAGTAAAGGCTTTCTAGGAGTCTTAGGGGTAAGACAGTCAACACAAAATCCAGTCTGATTTGAAAAATCTGTTAGATTCCACTTCTCCTAAGACTCAAGCTCTAATTCCCCAAAGTAAAACCTGAAGTCTAGCTTCCAAGAAAAAGCTTTCTACAAAGATTTTATAAATACATTTTTATTGAAATGAATTCACATCTTCTCACTATCTAGGCATATGTATAACAAATGACATCATTCTATAGGTTGTTTCAAGGCCCTTTTGATGTTTTTCCTCTGAGGGTTCATCTCATAATATTATTTTTATTTTTATAGATCTTGTGTATACTAATATGTGTAGCACCCAACAATCCAAATTTGTTATCTCTCCCTGGGACTAGGTATTCTTACTAGCTTGGTGCCAGAATAAAGCTCTAAATCATCCACAGTAATATTCAGCAATCATGTACAAAAGAACACCGACCAAACAAAAAAACCAAGATCACGTGAATCCAATACAACAAAATGAGAGTTATGCTCTCATCCCTAAATGTACTGCAATGCATTCTAAGATAGAAAAGAGAATTCGTATCGTACTCTTGAGGCAGATTTGAGACACCCAGTACAGATACTCAATTTTTCTGACACACTTTAACAACTGTAATCTTTAGCTTCATTAGTTAAAAATTAGATGATATACAGTAGCAAAAATTGAAAAAGATTTCTTCTTTGATCTAGAGAATTCATATTACATACATGTCTTTCCTACATACTTTTTTTCAATCTGATTGTCTACAATTCTAACAAATTTGTGTAGAGTTAGTGCTGTTCTTGGACCAGGCACCATGGTTTTGGAAAAATCCCAGACAAGAAACCTGACTGAATAGAAAAATACTATTAAAATTGCCCAGGAAATAGTTTTCACAGAAGAACCTTAAAATGGATATCATAAAAGGCTAATGATAATGCAACACTGACTATTCCGATAGAGATGCACTATTTCCTGGGAAGAAAATATATTTGCTAAAATATCCCTTGGAAATTACACTCACAATATCAACCACTTAAAAACAAAAATGAAGAACAAAAACAAACAAACAAAAAAAAAAACAGGAAACGGGGCATTTAACCTGCAAGAAAAACTTTTCTGAGAAAGAGTTGTGAGTTGTCTTTTTTATAATGTATATGAAGTCAAGAATCAAGGAAATAATTAATTTGTTGTTTTTATGTCTGAGAATTCAAATTTGAATACAGTGTTATAGAGAAAGGAAAAGTTTATTCATACAAGAAATTTTCAGTACTGTATGAATTATGCCTTTCAAGTGCTCACATATAACATCCTATGGTTGTTTATGAATTATTTTCTTTTTCATTTTCTCTTTCTCATCGCAGGTTCTCAAGCACAGAGAAGGTAGTGTTCAGCATTTTGTGCTTATGACTGTGGTTGGCAAATAATAGGTGTCAGTGAACATATTTATCAAGCAAATGAGTGATGAAAATCATCTTACCTACACAAAACAACCAATGTATAAAGAGTACTTATTTAGTGCAGTGGGATAAATTATTGGATATTTTTTATTTCCAACAAATGTATTTTCAATTTATTTTCAGTAGCTGGCTTAAAGGTGCTTTTCATGAAGACACCAAAAGTGCAGAAAATGTGACACGCAGGGGGTGCCTGGGTGGCTCAGTCAGTTAAGGGTCTGACTTTGGCTCAGGTCAGGATCTCACAGTTCGTGAGTTTGACCCTGAATCGGGCACTGTGATGACCCCTCAGAGCCTGGAGCCTGCTTTGGAATCTGTATCTCTCTCTCTCTCTCTCTCTCTCTCTCTCTCTCTCTCTCTCTCTCAAAAATGAATGTTAAAAAAAATTTTTTTTTAAATGTGACATGCAGGTAAAAGTGAAGTTGATATTTTGAGAAAATATAGACAAAAGAGATTACAAATGGAAAAAAACAGAACGATTTTTCACAAAGAAGCTAATGAATCACCTGAATTTTATGCGGACATTTAGTAAAATCATATGTTATTAGTAGTCATGTTAATTTGAGTTGCTGTTACTTATCAGTTCTGAGGATTCTACATATCCAGGTCACATCCAAAAGACCGACTGTCCCAAGGGTAACTACTATCAAGGCAGAGAGGAGAGACATATTTGGGAGAGAGCTTGGAGGTTAGACAAAACATCAACAGAGAACCTTTGTCTTTGTGACCTGGCAAAGATTTTTCTTTCTTTTTTTTTTTTTGCTAGATAGGCAGGTCTAAGGTCTAGTACCATATCTTCCTCCCAAATAATATGGAGATGACATCTCTTTCATAAATATAGAAAAGACCTTGATTCCTTCTTGTTTGATAGCCCTATAGAAAGATAGAAAGAGAATTTCATGATATATTCTAAGGCAATGGTTCTCAACTAAGGTTGATTTTGCCCCCTAAAGGGGGATTTGGCAATATTAGGAGACATTTTTTATTATCATAACTGGGGTGATCAAGGTAGAAGCCAAAAATGCTGATAAATATTTTACAATGCACAGGACAGGCCCTTCTCCCAAAAGCAAAGTATCTGGCCCAATATGCCCATAGTGCTACTGTTGAGAAAATATGTTGAAAGGTAAATGTCTAAATATAGCTGATTATGTAAATTACATAGCATCTAACAGCTATTATTATTAATATAAACCTACAAACAATAATTTAAATAATATTAATAATTTATAATAATAATTATAATATATATAATTGTATAATTATTATAAATAATAAATATTTATTTATATAATTATTTAATTACTGTATGAAAATATATAATTACAAATAAATATAAATAAATAATAATTATAAATAAATATACAATTATACATAATAATATATAATAAATAAATATATAATTTATGTATAAATAAATTAATATATAGTTATATTTATTATAAATTATATAATTTATATATAAATAATAAATTATTTATAAATATATAATTACTATACATAATTATGTATAATGCATGTATTATTACATGTATACATACATACATGTATTATACATAATTATGTATAATTATATATATGTAATAATAAATTAAATAATATCTGCATATAGAATATAGCTGCTTCCCTAATCTAAGTGGTTTGAATCAAACTAGTTAAATCAATTGCTCTATGGAGACATGGCTTTAAAGGTGGTGTCACTATACCTAGAGCTGCATACATGTTAAATTGTCATCCTGCCAGTGTCTTCTTTGGAAAATAAAACAAAAATCTGTTTTTGGTTCTCTGCCAGCAATATAATCTTGATTAAACTAGCAGCTTTTTTTTTCTCTTCAAAATAAGACTGAATGTTTCTAAGCAGTCGAGAATGAATCACCTTAGGGATTAGTCATGAAAAAAAATACATATTATAAGCTCTTTAAAGTTAAAGAGTAGTGTTAAATATATAGCAACGTGCAGTTCCACCCACCTTGTTGTTAGTAAAGATAGAAAGACGTTTAAAAAGCATGAGGTAATAAACACCACCTGCTTTTAAAGTACAGGGATCCTGACATTTGCATTTCTGTTTGTATTTAAAGTCTGATATTCACATCGAATTATGTTGGTATCTGAAAACAGATTCACTTTTAATGTAATGTAGCAGCAGCAAAAATGTGAATAGATTGGATATTACCTATATATTTTCATACACCTCACAATGACAGAATTATGGCTGATTTTTAAACACTAAATTTTCAATAGCTAATAAATATTTTAATGTAATAAATTAGCAAGCACCAACTTTTAAAAAGCTTACTGTAGACAGGAAACTCAGATCATTATGAATGATGATTTATAAAATAAAAATTAATTATAATATGTACTTTTAATTTGTTTTCTTCACTTGAAAAATGCCATGAATATTTGCCCCTCTCTTACTCTCTCTCTACCTCTCACACCCACCACATATACATAAGGATGCAGTGCTGCATGGTTTCATTCCACTAATGGATACAATAATTTATTGAACTAGTCCCTATTATTGGACATTTTTGTTGTTTCCAATATTTTTGCCCAGATATACAGCTTCAAATAACACCTGTCTCTCTGTGTATCTATCTACTTATCTATAAAATCTTTATGCTTTTTTTTTTCTTTTATATGTTTTCTTGAAAATTTCTTTAGGATAAATTCCTAAAAGTACACAGCTGAATCAAAGGAAAATGTTTTTAAAGATTTCTGGAAGACAGTGCCAAATTGCCCCCCTGAAATGTTAGCTTCCTGAATGATTTTAAATTTCTATGTTTAATCTGTGAGAGAACCCACTTTTCCTTATCATCACCAAGATACATATGATTTTCATATTTCAGCTAACGGATCATATGATGTTAATTTCATATATTTAGAATCTCTTGACTCGCGTGCCTGGGTGGCTCAGTCCATTAAGTGTCCCATCTCTTGATTTCGGCTCAGGTCACAATTTCCCAGTTCAGGGGGTATCTGGCTCTGTGCTGACAGTGTGGAGCCTACTTGAGAATTTCTTTCTTTCTCTCTCTTCCCCTCCTGAGCAAGCTCTCTCTCTCTCACTCTCTCCCTCCCCCTCAAAATAAATACCCTTTAAAAAATAGAAAAGAATCTCGGACTCTAAATACACTTAAAGTTTTTTACTCAAATGAAGAATAAAATTATGTGTGTATCTCCCACTCTATGCTTAAATTCAATGAAAGAAAGAACTATGGCTTTCAAAGGACATGACCTTGACAACTCTATCATCCTTCAGGTTTCTCTGCTTTTTTTAAGTAATGCTTTCTTTTGTCTCATTCACCTGTTTTGTCTAAAGGTCTTAAGTGACAGGGTTCACACATATCAATGGACAGATGCACTACATATAAAATAAAATATCTAAAGACATGGTTCTATTTTGCGATGAAGATGATTAATAAATAATAAAAATAAAAGGACAGTATGTTCTGATATCAAAATTATGCCTTTCATTTGGAAGGAGGTGAAATGCAATTGGCATTTATCTGAATAGATAGCCAAAGAAAAGTAAAAGAAGAATTTATAAAAAATATATATAAAGGCCAGAAGAAACAAGACTACACATTTCTATTGATAAATTCAAATATACTCCACATTAAAAGAAGACTGCACAGGGCCTCCTGGGTGGCTCAGTTAGCTGAGCATCTGACTTCAGCTCAGGTCATGATTTCACAGTTTGATTCATGAGTTCAAGTCCCGCATCTGGCTCACTGCTGCCAGTGCAGAGCCTGCTTAGTATCCTCTATCCACCCCCCCGCCCCTCCCCCACTCTCTCTCTCTCACTCTCTCTCACTCTCTCTCTGTCTCTCAAATAAATGAACATTAAAACAAAGAAGACTGCCTATATATATATAATATATAATATATTATATATATATATATTAACAAATGAAACTTTTCATTTCTTCATTGTTTCACATGTAGCAACCATAAAGAAGTCATGTTTATGGATGCTAAGATTTTTCAGCAGTCTGAATTCTTAATTTTCCTAAATCCCACTAATTTAATAATATCTGAATCCTCCACGGGGCTAATTTACTGAATAGACTACAGCATTTTTATTGTTGAGCAGTTGTTCCAACATTGTTTCAAATACACAACAATCTTCTAACACAGGTTGCCAAGCTTTTCTCATTTTATCCATCTCAGTAGATTTCTGCAATTTTAACAAATCTCTAAGAATATTAAGTACTCATTGTTTTCAGTAAGACTGTGGAGCTACATCTGTATCATTTTAACCAGACATAATCATAATCATCACATTTATACTCTGCTTTACAATTAATAACGTGATTTCCTATACTTTAATTCACTGAATCGCCAAAATAGCTATGGGAGGCAAGTTTCTTGTTCTATTACATTTTTTCTTACACAGAGAAAGTAAGGCTAAAGAGGTGAAATTAGTTATCCAAATCCACATAGTCATTAGGTTCAGCATCATACACGATTTCCTGCTTAAATAAATCTCATTCCATCCACTTCACTTCTGTGTATTTGTAAAAAAAAACAAAAACAAAAACAAAAAAACCCCAATATTAAGCTGTCACCATTTCTAGTTTACGTAACTAATTATATGTGTGAAGTAAACTATTACAATTGTTTTTAGTGTTTTAACATGAGAATTAGCCCCATCATTTTTTCCTGCCATGATTTTTCCTTCTAACATTATCTATAAAGCTGGAATAATTGAGGATGGCATAAGCCATCTAATACGTTCAGCAGTCTTGTCATATTCATTTGACATGAAATTGATCTAGTGAGTTGATGATCACTCCATTCCCAGAGTCACTGTGAATAGAGAATCCATTGTTTCATGGTTGAATATGATTAATGGCATCAATGTGACTCATTGTTTCATCAATATGATGTAAACAATGAGTTGATTCAGTCAATTGAACAAACAAAAAGTGTCAACCTATTTTTTTTTTATCAACTAAACCAAGCAACATGTTGACTGCACTATTAACTTTTCAAACAATTGCTCAAAATCATGTTGGACATCCCTTAATTTGAGCTTTTCTTATTTGAAACACCCTTTGTACACATCTAATATAAAGACATTTTTAGTATGTGAATTGTAGTACAAAATATTTTATTTATATAAGACTCTAAAACTTATTTTTAATAATTTTGCATCTTATATATTTCATATTTCTAGTGGCATTTCTTAATCTCAACAACTTAATATCCTTGTGCACAAAACTAATATGTAATGTGTATAAGTGAAGGTGGGTGAGAGAGATACATACATTACTTATATTTGAGGCATAATATAGATCAGATGCCTATAACATACACTATAAAATATAATTATTTTAAAAGTAAGTATAGTTTGGGGCGTCTGGGTGGCACAGTCAGTTAAGTGTCCGACTTCAGCCAGGTCACGATCTCGCGGTCCGGGAGTTTGAGCCCCGCGTCGGGCTCTGGGCTGATGGCTCAGAGCCTGGAGCCTGTTTCCGATTCTGTGTCTCCCTCTCTCTCTGCCCCTCCCCCGTTCATGCTCTGTCTCTCTCTGTCCCAAAAATAAATAAACGTTGAAAAAAAAAAAGATTAAAAAAAAAAGTAAGTATAGTTTATTAATCACAAAATATTTTTAGGAAAAAAAGAGGAGTCACTGTTTTTGTTAGGGTGCTTCTGAGCACCTGTTAGGTGTTAGGTGTTTCTGAGACTGTGGGCAGTCTCTGAGGGCAAGGAACTTGAAAAGAGAACATATACACACAAATGTCTATCACTGAAGAGAAACAGATTGTATACTGAAACCGATCACAGCTTCTCACAAGTATTCCATCTGGAAACACACGTCTGGGTTCTATTTTTTCACCCCCTTCACTTACCTGAGGAATGCAAGATGGCTCAGGTGAATGAAATTGACAAAGAAGATGAAGTGCTATTGCAAACAAGGAACTCTAATCCGGGAAAGGGTCAAGATGGTATCAAGGACAGGACTATTTTTATCATATAAAAAGCACTCCAATATACATTGAAGGTAACCGGCCATTTTACATGTATTGCCATCTATTTATCTGCATTATCAATATACCTGACTTACACTCATCTCTCGAATGCATTCATTTCCAACTTTATTGCTTTAAGTTACCAGTGTTATCCAGCAAGTCTGATGCTCTATGTGATAAACTTTCTTTTCTGCAGAAAGGTCAAATAATGGCTCACTGGACGTTATCCACCAGCTTACCCCAGTGGCACTAGATTACATTTTCTTTTGAACTGTTTACAGGAAAGAGTTGCACTAATGTGAACCATATCTTACATATTCTTTAATTGTTTTGCTGTAGACTTCCCTGTTCCTGGAGGGACTGCTAAAAGAGATTTATTAAAAAGGCAACCAAAATGAGGGAGAAATGTGGGAAACGATGCAAATTTCCCACAAAGGTAAATACATGTTATCTCAAACACCTCATTTTACTACTAGACTATGCCTCTGAAGTCATCTCCATTTTATTGAAAAGTAGCAACTTAACCCTTAGATTATTTTGACATTGTTTAAATATACCCAGCTCTGTCCAGAAAGTTCCTATGTTATTTTCTTTTTTTTTTAACGTTTATGTATTTTTGAGACAAAGATAGACAGATCATGAATGGGGGAGGGGCAGAGAGAGAGGGAGACACAGAATCTGAAACAGGCTCCAGGCTCTGAGCTGTCAGCACAGAGCCCGATGCGGGGCTCGAACTCACAGACTGAGATCATGACCTGAGCCGAAGTCGGACGCTTAACCGACCAAGCCACCCAGGCGCCCCCCCTATGTTATTTTCAACATATTCTTTAGGTACTAAAAGAACTGGTTTTAACATTTAAACCAATTACTCAAAATACCTATTTGTCTTATTCTTAGTGTCTCTCTCTGACAGAACGTGTTATTGGCAAGCGCTACCTACTGTGTAACTCACATTGCTTCACAGTGAGTACAAAGAGATACTAAAAAGTGAATAATTCATCTTAAACGTTTTTGTATTGCCCTGTTTACTGGAAAACTTGTCTATAGTGAAGAATATCATGTAATCTGTTGAAATTGTACCCAATCAATGGTAATTCCATTACACAGCTGACAACCACGCATAGAATCAACAGTCTTGGTAACATCTATGATTGCATTTTTGTGAGTGCGTGCTAATATTTCTACAAATAGTTCAGAATCATCCAAAATATTTGTCTCTCTAATTTAGAAAAAGCTAATTTTGTGCAGCGGCAAAATAGAAATCATTGAAGTTTCTTTGAGAAATGATTATATTGTGCTGGAAACCTAAAGCAACACTGTAGTTTTTTTTTTTTTTTCTTTCTTAAGTAAAATAAATTATAAGAAGTACAAAGACAATAAAGAATGTAAGGGGTACTTGCCAAAATAGAATTTTCAAGCAACAATACACATAGGATATTACAATGATAATGATCATTATGTATAAGCTTGTAGTTTTACACTAAAATGTGAGTTGCACAAAGCTGAAAAGTAGACAGGGACAGATTCACAGTAGCTCTGTCCCATACCTCCCAATGCAGTATCTTCTGTCTGCTTCCTTCCCACTGTCACTCATCATCTGCATGCAGACCTGGAATTCTCTGGTGAGATTCTGAAACCCCACACATAACAAGCAAGGCTAACTTTACATGTAATTTCTGCTTTCTTTGTAGAACATGCATCACTTTAGATCTGAAATTCTAATCCAAATTTTACTCTGATTCATATGACTAGAATCATGGTATTAGTGTGAAAGACAAAGAGGAAGAATGCTAAATTAAAAAAAATGCAGCAGGGGATTCAGAAAAGCCTTTTCATAAAATTTTTATTCAGGGATAACTGATTTGTTCAAGATGTCTCAACAGAAAACTAAAATGAAATGCCCATGAAATGCTAAATTACGGAATAAATAAAGGAAATGCTGGCTAAATAAAGGAAATTTCAGCAAGATGTAACTGTTAAGATATATATTTTTATATATCTAAAATTAGAATGTGTGTGATGACCTCACGCAAATAGCATAATGTGAAAACAATATAAATATTTAGAATAACTCTTGATATAGTTTGTTGGTCTCAGAAATGTTTTCCTAGAAAAAGAAAATGTGAATTTTCCTCGGATTTCTTTTTTCTTTTTTTTGATAGAGGCAGAGAGAGAGAGAGAGAGAGAGAGAGAGAAACCTAAGGAGGCTCCACACCCAGGGCAGAGCCTGATATGGGCTCAGTCTCATGCCTAATGAGATCATGACCTGAACCAAAAGCAAGAATTCAATGCTTAACTGACTGAGACACCCAGTTATCCCATTGGATGATTCTTTTAAATGTATGTCAAAGGGGCGCCTGGGTGGTACAGTCAGTTAAGCGTCCGACTTCAGCCAGGTCACGATCTTGCAGTCTGTGAGTTCAAGCCCCGCGTCAGGCTCTGGGCTGATGGCTCAGAGCCTGGAGCCTGTTTCCGATTCTGTGTCTCCCTCTCTCTCTGCCCCTCCCCCGTTCATGCTCTGTCTCTCTCTGTCCCAAAAATAAATAAACGTTGAAAAAAAAATTCTTTAAATGTATGTCAAAGACTAGAGAATTAAATATTATATTTCAATGTACCGCTATGATACATCTTGAAGAAAATATATCAATCATTTTAGTTTATTTGGAAATAGACGAGGTTAAGCTTCACAATGATTTCTAATATTATCAGTACATTGATCTTTATCCTGCCATAACTTTTTAAAAAGAATGTACTTTTATTTAAAAAGCATAACTTTCTTAGCTTACTTTGTTTGGTCAATAAAGTAAGGTCTTTAGACAGGTGCTTCAATGCAACACCATGAGAAATCAGAAAAAAAAAGTGGCATTTTTTATATTTTAAAGATCATTCTATAAGAATTTGAGCAATGCGATGGATAGTTTTGCTTTTCAGCATATATAGTGAGATAAATATTTCTCCAATAATTCAAAAAAATTCATCCCTGAGAGTACTACCTGATTTTACTTCTTTTCAAATTTCCTCTAGTGATAAAATACACCAAAATATTAACAGTGAAAATGCATTATTATACATCAAAACCTATAGAACGTACAACACAAGAGTGAGTGCTCATTGAAACTATGGAATCCAGTTAATAATAGTCAATCAGTATTAATAAATCATAAAAAATAAACTACACTAATGCAAAATATTAATAGTAGTGGAAATTGTAGGCAATGGGAGAGGAGGCATATGGGAACTATCTGTCCTTACCAAACTTTCATTTAAACCTAAAACCTCTCCCAAACCAAAATCTGTTATTTAAAAACATACAATATTACATTTTGAGAAAATAATATACCTTGAATATTATTTTCCCTATATGTTGCTATATAATATTTTTACAAATCTGTGTTACCACTAATTTTTTTACTTATTTTTGTGTTTTTTTCACAAGAGCAAAAAACATTAATTTTGAGTTACTAAAACCTCTTAGTTTTAAATGGACTATAAAATTTTAACATAAAAAGTTATGGTCTGATTAAACTTTAAAAGTATTTTGAAAAATTAGGAAGATATTCTCAAAAAAGTTGAATATTTCTTTTTTAAAAGGGCATTTCTTCAAATACATGCCCAGATGCTAATATATAGTTTCCACATTGCTATGCAGAGACACACGCGGTGTCAAGAGAATTGGTGCTTATGTTTACAGAATGTTTGAAACTATTTGAGCAAACTAGTGAATGAAAGTGGGAGGTCAATGCAATCATCATAGACACTATGTGTGTACAGATGTGTGTTGGGTATTGCTTCAGATCTTCTCATACGTGCTATGGCTCCTGGTTTCTTCCTTGGGGGTCTGATCCTGCAGCCCAGACTGACTTACTTGGGTCTGATTACTTCCTGATATCTGAAGTGTTCTTAAACAGCACACATTTTGCCTTGGTAGGAATGCAGTAACTGCATTTCTGCTGCTACTGTTATTACTTTTTCCATTTCTCCTCCTAATTCTATTTGGTTTATCTATGAAATGCAGGGATTATTGAATTCAGCAACCCTATCATGCAGCTACACAGAAACTAGTTCTCTAGACTAGAGATATCCAAACTTGGTTGACCATCAAAGTTCAACAGTTTTGAAGAAATATAGATTCTTATATCCTATCCAAGAGAAAATGAATTATTTCTGGAGGTGGTACCCAAAACGTCTATTTTAATAAATATCTATATAAGATTGAAATTAGAAACCATTGCTTGAAAATGTAATCAGTCACAGTATGAGACGTGTGCTTGTGTGTGTAATGTGTGTGTGTGTGTGTGAGATTACTACCCTAAAGCTCTATCTAATTAAGCAAGTGTTCTATGTTCTATCATTATTTCTTCTCTCCTAATATACATATTTTCAGAGCAAATAATTGCTGTCTTAGTCAGCCGACCTAGGCTTCGTTCATTTTGCTGTTGCAGAGTACAGTTCATTATTAATTTTTGTTATTGCTACCTGGCCAAATACACATTACAGTGAGAGTACAAAGCATTCCTTTAGGCCATGTCTTCAATATCTATAGAGCCCAGAAGACAAGCAGAGAGGGTCAACTTGAATGGTCTTAGAGAGGTCTTTCGACTCCACTCATCCTCTCAAACTCCCTATTAGCTATTAACTTATTTTCAGATATTTTATGCATAAATATTGATATTTTCTCAGGCAACTTATTCTTCCTCTCTTCTCCAACAAACCCCCTCTGTCCATAATTGTTTTCTCTAACTTAAATCATTAATGACTAATAGTAAAATAAAAAAGAACAAAAAAGATGAAAAGCAATATTTTTACAAGTTCAAGGACAGAGACATGAAATAAGGTATTATGGACTCCCTCTTTTGTCACCCAGAGCACCAATCTAACTCTTTCCCAATGAGCCCAGACACAATCTTATTTTGGGTCGCAATCCTACAAAGGTAGTCATAAAAGTTGAAATCATCTTGCCATTCATTATCAGTCTCACAGAAAAATCAAAGCAGGTCCAATTGAGAAAAACATTAGAAAAAAATTTAGATTATATTATCATTGATTGACAACAGTATGTGCAAAGTATTGAGCTATTTGTTCACAAGCATTATCAAATCTTTCACATATGTGTGAGAGCCAGGTAAGTTCTCTAGCACAGAAAACACAAGAAGCTGGTTTTACCTGGACATTTAATGCACATCATGCCACATTAAATACATACTGATTTTTATGTTTCAAATAAGTTTTGGTGTTGATAAATTAACTTTTAGTTTTTTGTTTGGCCAGCAAATGACACAATGTTTAAAATATTTTTTGCAGTGACTAACTTATCAAATTTTTACAGAGTCTAAATGGACTGAATAGTCATTGAGTTGAAACAACCCAACACATTTGCTTACATAGTTTTTAAGAAAAGACATGCGCATTTCCATTAACATTTATGAAATCTATTCAAGAAATCTATCAGCCCACCTGATGAAGATCTTAATTTTTTTCTTAAAACGCTTCAGTACTTTCCAATTAACAATCATATAATAATGGTGGCTTCCACATTTAAGAAGAATATTCAATAATAAGCAGAAACTAAGCACCAAAGGGAAAAGAGAAAGAAAAAGAAAAAGCAAGTGCAGCAATCCAATACGTAATGGGCCACAAAACACATAGGTGCAATGCATAATGGCCATGGTGTCAGCAGCTCCAAACCCTCTATTCTGATGAATAGAAAAAGCCAATCACACACTGTTTCCCAAAGCGATCCCAAGCATCCTACACGAAGCAATAGCTGTAAAATGGAGTCCCAACAGACTTATTCAAACATGCAAATTAACAGCATTGAAAAGCAATGTACAGTAATCAGGTCCCATTTAGTATTGTAACATCAGCTGGGACACAATAGCTGTCTGTGTATCTTGTAGACAGTTTGTATTGGTAATAGCCGCCACATGAGTAATTAAGCACTTTAAACAAGTCAACCATTTAAGCTGTCCTACAAGTTAGGAGTGAAAAGCAAAGCTGGAACAAAGAGCAATAACAAGGAGCCATTAGCCTTGATAACACTGGTCCACCCAAAAGCATATGTTCCCCCAAATGAGAGCAGATTGTAGGTCTCACCTGCACTTCAGATGTTGCTTCATTAGTGTTCTACACATTTAAATAACTTAGATCCTAAATATATTTTTATGTAACTAAAATACTAATCACGGTAATCTTTTTCTAATTCATTTTATATTTTAAAAATATTTTAATACATCTTTAATAACTACTTAAAACTAGTCATCTAGTTAATACTTCCAGGCTTGGCCCATTTTTCTAACTGCATAATTAACTGTAAGATTTGTAAATTCATGCACCCTGGCATTTTGTACTCACTTGTGATAGGGCCAACGTTTTGGACTTCTGTGCTTCCCAGCATAACCATACACGTAAGCTTCGGCGAATCAGGCTTAATCTGTTTGAACTTATGGAGGATGTTACTGGGATAGACCAGTGGAGATGATATTTTTATTCAATTTGCCAGATACTACAAAAGATCACATTTAAAGTGTCTGTAGTAGTCAGGTGCTTCTTTCCAAGGGAGGAGATTTTTCCAGATTCTCTAATTTATCCCTGATGTTAAATTACATACTTTTGATTGCAATGGAGCTAAACAAAGAACACTTGTTTCACACTATTTGAAGATCATTATTCTATTTATCCTCAGCCTTCACTCCTCAAGGCTAAATGATTTAAATCCCTTTAGTCTTTCTACATAAGTGTGCTTTAAAGTGGTTCATCATTTTTGTGTCTGTCCTCTGAACCCTTTCTAATTTATTCATATCTTGCAGTTGCATTGGTATTTTAGTATGGCCTTTGCCCCACAGCACTCCTGCCAGGTCACCATGGTCAGTGTTCTCTCTAATTTTTTCCAGCCATGTATACACTGGGTGACAAGGGAGCTGCTGGGAGGCTTGGGTCAGGTCAGGGAGTCAGTGGGGTTACTGACTCACCTGGATCTGATCACTGGGACAAGAACGTGGACCAATAGAACCTCCTGAGGCTTCAGACCTGGCATGAATGATGTATGAGACTTTCTTAGAGTCACTTCTGAGTTACCCCCAAGGGAGTGAAACTTCACCAACTGCTATATAGATGTTCAATTTAAAGAATATAGTGACCCATAGGACTTCACAGAGGTCAACCATCACAAAAATTCTTTCACTTATCCTTAACCTCACTATTAAACATTCAGCCTCCCGCTAAGCAGCCAGAAATTTAGCTTTGAAGATTTTGTTTGTAATACATAACAGTTGGGGACTTTTCAGGTGCCTTTGTAGGGAAACAAGAAAATGCTCATTAATGTTAATTCTTCTAATACCCTCTTCAGCTGTTTGATGAGTCAGGCTCAAAGTAATGACTCATTTTTACATTATTTCACTCAATGGCCTTGAACTTCAAGATCCACAATCTTCTCCCTGTCATATGTAGCCCAAAGCAGTTGAACAAATGATATTAAAACAAAGTCTGGTCTTTATCTGACTATAGATAGCCTAATGTTATCATAATCAGGCAAGAAAAGGAATAGTGGTGAGCTTATTAAAACATATGTTTTAATAGAGGTAAGCTTATTAAAACAGATGAGTTATAGGGGAAATTGAGGGCAAGATATAGAGTGCCTACAGAAGAAACAGAAAGATTCCAAAGATAAAGAAGACAAGACAGCAGGCAAGAAGTAATCTTTGCCTAATTAAGCTTTGGGAGTTGAGGGGAAGTACTCATACAGAATATAAGTTTTAGGAAAATAATGGCACAGAGAAGTAATAGGGTAGATGTGTGGATTGAAGTATATAAATTGACTGAAAATCAGACTGAATATTATTGCATGAAACACAAGAGATATTGTGCCACTAACTAAAAATATTAAGAAGCAAGATGTTCAAACTAATTAAGAATATTATGCTACTGTGTCTTTAACATTTCAATGGAATCAACTGGAAATTTTCTGAAGTTTTTCCCTTCATCTGAGATGGAAAAAATTCACTCTTCATGCATTTGCTACCTGGGACATGGCCAACAAGTTCCCAGGCAAAAAATTTAGAATTTTTTGTAACAATCCAATGAAACTGCATGCTGTTGCTAACTTGTAAACATTCATATAGCTGGAGAAAAGCTCACGAATTCCCTTTTATAATATCAGCTAAAATATGATGTGTATTTATTTCTTCCATCTAGACCCCATATGTTCAATATCATCATATTAGCTGAGAATATGATGAATGTAATGGAAAAAGAAAGAAGTAGAATTATATACAAAATGATCCAATAACAAGGGATTGTGTCAGGGTCAGAGATAGTTCCCATCTCTGGGAAATAAAAGTCAAAACAATTGTATAATAGCAACTCTAAAGACCTTGCTCAGCATTAGATTAAAACTTGCCATCCCACTTGACTCATTTTATAAGATAATTAAATTAGACTCTAAACAATTGATCGAAACATTTTTTTGTGTGAGAAGAACTGCATGTTCTCTTTTGTTTCCAATTATTTTTAATGCATAATTTTATTTTTCTACATTATATCTAATTTCATTATGAACATAAAAACCTAATCATACCTGTACCTTTCTACTAATGGGGGGAAGGAAATTTTAGAAAGAGAGTTGTTTTTTTTTTTTTAAACAAAGCAATTTCTATTTTCTTACCCAATACAGGACATCTTAATTAGAGTAGATGGCAACATTATTTTTATACTGAAAACTGTGCTAAAAGCTATCATCCTTATTAGTCCACAAAGATTACGGGGCAGCACGTTAGTTCCTAATAAAACCAAAATGATTTGAGAAAATTAAAGCAAAACGTCAATGCACCTCATGCTAATCTACATTCTACACTAAAAACATTAAAATTTTAATGACGAATAAATTGACATATTTATATAGTGTCTTCATGTTGGCACCCATTTTTTCCTTAAGATTTATCTTACTTATATCTTTGAGTCCTTTAAACATACTACAATAGAACTTTACTAGCGTTCATGAGAGAAGTAATTTATTTGACTGTGACTCTTTGATTAAAATATGCAGAATAGCAACTTTTATTTTTCAAAGTAAGTGTTATGAGATCAAAGTAAACTAATAGTCTCCAATATGGAAAAAAAATAGTTTCCCTTTAAAAGGATAGAGAGGTGTTAGTCTCAAGTTCTGGCCCAGATGAACCACTCTTTAGTTAATCTGAGATTCAAGCAAACTACTCATTGGGGGATTTCGGCTAAACTGGGAGCAAAATAACATTTAAAATTCAATATAATTTATCTGCTGAAAAAAGTATTATAGCCACATGAATCAGTTTCACCTGATACTCAATATTTAAATATTTTACCCATTCATTAGATGATTGTTTTAAAAATATGTTCAGAGATTTGAAAAAGGATTCAGCCCATAAAGTGTTCTGAAGTTCTAACTCCTTTTCTGGAACATAGGAGTCTTCACGTTCTCACTACTGCCTGTTCCCAGTCTCATTTACTCCATTTTTAGTACCAATTCAATTCTGATCATGCATGTTCTCTGCATGTATTGGAATGTCTCACAACATTTCTTTATAGATGCTTTTGTACATGTTGTTCTACCTGGTTGAAACACATTTCTTTCTCCCTTATTCACTTAGCAGATATCAGTCATATTGCCCAAATGTCATCTTCTTTCATTATCCTTCCTAGAGTATTAGGTCTCTTGTAAGCTTATCATAGTATCTTCTATAGACCATTTAACAGTGTTTATTATTATTATTATTATTATTATTATTATTATTTCCTCACTTGAGGGGCATTCTTGAAGATCAGAGGCCTTATATGTCTCCTTGATTCTATAGAAAATAACATATTGATTTGTTGAAGAAATACATGAATAATTAAAGCTATATTCCTTTACTTTCACAAAGGATCAAAGGACAAAAGAAGTTGAAAGCATATTGTGAAATACAGTAAAATATTTTCATTATAATTAATATATTTATACTCAGGGCAGTTATTTGATATCATCTTGCTAGTTGGCTAGGAAATAATTTTGAGAGCCTGTTGTCCGAACAAACTATTGCCTGCTTTTTACCACAGCCCATAGCATGCATGGGATTATCAGATATCCCACTAGAATAATGAAGGCTACACAACATGTCAAACTTTGAATGAAGCTGAGATATCTTGCGAATATGAAATGGAGATGTTGACTTAAGACCTATTCACTGGTAGGGTGGAATAAGCGCATATTCATTTTAAATTCTAAATACCATAGTAGGACACATAGACATAGATAATTAAAGTGCAGTAGAAGGTATACAGAGATAACTATGTTACTTATAAAATTTAATATACACAGATATGCTCTTATTTAAGGGAATCATGATTCCTACAATTATCTTTTATCCATGTTGGAATAAAAAAACAATCAGAGAAGTCAAACTGACAGATACTACATTTTCTAGTAAACTAATGCAATGAACACTCACACTGGGCATCTAAAGTAGTTATGAGAATAAACAATATATAAATGGAAGGGATTTAATGAATATAGGAAACATAGACCAGTCATGCAACTTCCCTAGTGAAAATCTTTATGGCAACTGCACTTACTCACTTTCCAAACACTGCCATCAATGTAGATTTATGTTTTCTCTGGGGTTTTGTATGCAAACAGCATTTTATTTTTTTTCTTATTAAATTTCTTATTAAAATTATTTTCTTGTATATTTTCTTATATTTTCTCCTGCTTTATCATCTACTCCCCTCTGTGTTACCTATCATCTTCCAGGATTACCTCGTTAAAAATCTGTAGTGACATTTTATACCTTTCTTTTCTATATGCTTATGTAACCTTACAAAAAGAAATAGGCAGATAGCCTCACAAAGACATGAAATAATGATTTTTGGTTATTTGCTGATTACATATTCACAGCAAACACATCCATAAAAATCCCAGCTAGGCATGGCTAGATGTGTTTTATTTGTTTCTGGTTAGTAAACATCCTTTCATCAATATTTGTTGACATATTCTGCCTTCCTTGGAATAGCTCTTGGGCAAAATCCCATCCACATTCACATTACTTTTCACTCTATTCCAATTTCTTAATCTTAATCTTTCCTCCCAGAAATAGGCGTTTCAAGAAAGAAAAAGTGAGTAACCCTTTCTACCCACTGCAAGTTCACCTAATTTAATTGTTGATATGAAATACATAAATGTACCTAGAGGTGTACATTTTCATTGGGTGATAATTAGATGAGTGTCAAAATTAATCTTCATACGAAACTCAAGCAGAAGACAAATATCATCAGCATAAAATGAACTCAGAGACCAAAGAATAAATTTGGTGTTACACAAAAGATAACAATTATTAATATTCTGTTATTAACATTGTAGTAGTTGATTACTTTTAAACATTTTAATATAATGGAGATACAATCAATTTTCAGATCAATTAACTATTGGATTGACTCTGTATTTCCTATACTGAATATTTGCAATGCTAAATAGATGCATTCTTTCACAGGAGGTCAGTTGTGAAACACATTATGTTTTTGGTTCATTCAACCCAGACAGAATACAGCTCATGGTAATATTATCATAAAGCGGTAAAATGTCCCTTCTCTTTCATAGCATCTGATTTAAGGAAAGGTTATTTTCTTTAATGGTAGTACTACTCACATAGCAATTCCCACATTGACAAAATTATATGATCCAATTAATATTCTAGCTTCGACAAGAATCACATGTCCTTCCCAAAGTTATTGAGCTAATGTGTTCATTCCCAATATTTGTATAAACTGTCAGCCTGTTTTTATATTTTCAATTTCTTTTGAGTTCATTACTAACATTTTGGTCCATAGAATCATCTGTGACTGAAGTTACAATTAATTACTGCAACATTTTACTGCTTTAATAATAAATATATATCTAGACTTCAATTGAATGACAGAATTTCAATATATAACGTAGACTAGGAGGGTTGTTTTTTTTTTACTGTAACCCAAATCCATATTTGAAATGGATATTCAGATATTACAGTAAGTTTGAACAATGGCAGGCTTTGTTTTCATCACTGGCATCATAATGCTAGGATAGATGAGGTGGAGTCTTACCCTAATATCTCTCTCTGTCGCTGATCCCACACAGGGCCAGTCAAGCAGGGGGTCAAAGGCTGAGATCAAAGTTGAAGAATCATAGTTGCTCATCAGTATCTCTAATGTACCTATTGCACCAGTATCTTCATCCCTAGACAATGAAAACGAAAACAAAAACATAAACAAAAACAAAAAAACATTCCTCCCATTCAGGCTTTGCTTTGGAGGAAACAGCAGAAGTCATGCAACTGCCCCTACCCTACTGTTTTCTATTCACCCAAATATATTTCCTCATTTTCATTCTTTATCTCTTCTATTACTTTCATTTCTAGTAAAAAGGAATCTCTACCTTTTTCCTTATTAAAAGTGTTCCAAAAGCCATTTTCTCTTATGTGTGTGTGTGTGTGTGTGTGTGTGTGTGTGTGTATAAATCTTGTTTCTTCTACATTTTGTAGTATCACCTTTATCCTTTCTGTCAAATCATTTTATTTCTTTCTAAATAAAAATATAACCTCACATCACTCCTATAGCATAAATGACATGTTTTGAACTTAATACTCTCTCAATTCACCACTCCTAATCTGTTGCCTTTGTCAAACTTTTTGCTAAAAATAGTTTTCATATGCAATCTCCAGTTCATTACCTATTTATTTCTTAGTAGCTTGAAATCAGCTCTCCTCTCTGAAACATAGCTCCTGTTTAAAACAATATCCCCCGACACAAAAAATACAAGTATGTATTTATAATTTTTAATAAATGTATATATGTGATTATTATCATACTGACACCTTTGGTTCAATATTTTGATATTTTTTCTCTTTAGCTTGCTTTTCCCATAATTTATGTTGCTATTCACTCCATATATTCATCTCAATTATTTCTCCGTGGTCCTATAATATTCTCTCTCCCCCTCTCTTTCTGTCTCCCTCTCTCTCACACATGTACATATTCACATGAACACATATAACTAAACATAGCTACACACATATTTAATGTTTTATTTAGGGACTGCTTCCTTTAAAAACCATTATAACATCCATGCACTTCAAGATCTTTCTTTTCTCGGGCAAAATATCCACATGTAAATTTTCCTACGTATATAACTCACTTCTGTTAATGTCAGTGTAGTACACTACATTTTACATATACCCTGATTCATTAACCGCTCTGCTGTGGATGGGGGTTCACATGATTTCCCTTTTTATTTTCCTGCCACTATCAATTGTGCTGCAATAAACATCTCTGTACATATACCCTTAGGTTTTAGTGTTTTTATTCTGAGTGATATCAAAGTATTTAGCAATTCTTTTGGTGTGAGCCACACCCATAGAAATAGACTCTAAAGATATAGACCTTACTGTTGTGAAACAACTTCATAAAAATCTATGGAATAGATTTGCATGAATAGGATTCCTGGGTCAGAGGGTAGGTGTATTTGCAACTCTGTTAAATGTTTCCAAATTGGTTTCCATAAAGGCTACAATCATTCATACTCCTTCCAAGAATCAAATATAGTACTGTTTTCTCAACATATCCACTCTCAGAGAATGATATAGTTATTCCTAAACATTTGAGTCAGGTATGTACTGTGTCATTAGATTGTTACTTTAATTTGCATTCTCATTGTAACTAATGTGCTTGAACATTTTTTTTTTCCTCTCTCCCTTCTGCCCCACCCCCCTTAATGCGTCTTTTCTCTCTCCTTTTCTGTCTTCTGTTTTTGACAATCTGAACTTGTTTTTCTGAAAATGACTTTTTCATGGTTTCCCCATTATGGTATTAGATTGCTTGATTTATCCCCTTCTTACCATATCAAAAAAGTTTTGAGTAGTACCAGTATTATTCTGTGCCTTCAAGCAGTTTTTCCACATCAATTAAGCAGCTATTGTCTCTCTTTAGTATACTTTGACATACAATTTATAAAAATGTTAGAATTGATTCATTTTAAAATTTGTTTTATAACTTTTCAATTCCTTACTATATTATTCTGCTTTGGCTGCTCTAACAAAATGCTACAGATTGGGTGTTTTAGACAACAGCATTTATTTTTCCCAGTTCTGCAGGCTGGGAAGTATAAGATCAGATTCTGCAGGCAGATTCAGGTACTGGTGAAAGCACTCTCCCTGGCTTGTAGATGCCCATCTTCTCACTGTCTCCATATGGCAGTCCATAGCATTCTGTTCCTGATCTCCCCAAATTTGTGCCTTCTCAAATGCAAAGTCCACTCATACCATCCCAATGGCCCCAAAAGTCTTAACTCCTTCTAACATCAACTCTAAAGTCTAAATTCCAAAGTCTCATCTTAACATTTAAATCAGAAACAAGTGAAACTGAAGGTATGACTCATCCTGAGGCAAAACTCTCTAGCTGTGAACCTGTAAAACCAGACAAGTTATGTACTTCCAAAGCACAATGATGGGACAGACATAGGGTAGACATTCCCACTCCAGAAGAGAGAAATTAAAAGAGAGGGAAAAAAAAGTGATGGGGCTGAAGCAAGTCCAAAAACAAGCAAGGTAAATATCTTTAGTTTTTGAGTCTTGAGAACAATCCTCTTTGGTTTGATGCTTTACCTTCCTAACTTAGTGAAATGGCAGTCCCACCTTTTCTGGGCAGTGGCCATGCCCCCGCAGCTCTCCCCCCTTAGCCTCTTCACACCCTGAAGATTCCTGGGCAACCCCACCCTTAAGGATTGGGGACTGCTGCTTCCTGGTTGATTGAAAGCAAGGTGATGCCTCCCAGTTGAAACCAAGGAGGCAGTTCTGATGATCTCCTTATCAAATGATTATTTAGCCACATCCTTGGCATCTCTTCTAAAAACACTTTACGGGTTTCACAATGTGGATAGACTGAGAATTCCCCAAGCCTTTAAGTTCTACTTCCGTTTTTAATTAATTTCTTCAATTCATTTCGTTTTTCTCATGCTTTGCTATAAGCAGTCAGGAGGAACCAAGCTGCACCTTCAATGCTTTGCTTAGAACCCTCCTCAGTTACATATCCAATTTCATCACTAGCAATTTCTACCTCCCACAAAACACCAGAAGAGCAAAACAATTCAGACAAGTTTGCAGACATTTTATAACAAAGATCTCTATTTTCTAATAACAAGTTTTCATTTCCATCTGAGACCGCACCAAAATGACCTTTCCATCCACATTTCTACAAACAACATTTTGCAAAATTATCTCGTATCCATGCGTACTTCAAAACATTCTATTATTTACTGTGGCAATTTCTCCTGGTGCCGTTTGTGTTTCTAGGTATATGATCATGATATCTACAATTAAAATCCAAAACAAGTAATTTCATGTCTTCTTTTCCAATGTTTCTACTAAGTCTTTCATTTACTTACCTCATTAAATTTGATTCTGTTTGAAATCAAACTGGAACCTGACTTATATCAAATAAAATTCTAACACTTTCATTGTGACTCCATTAATTTCATTAAAGTATAATGACAAAAATGTTTATCTCTGCCCAGCTTTGTATATTTAACTTACATGGCATTAGTGATTTTTCTAATTATAATAATGCTTACTGTATTTTTCTTTAAATAGGGTTAATAATATTTAAGGAGTTTCCTTCTCACCTTTTCTTGCATCTAGAAACCACCTGGGATAACTTGGAGTCTACTAACCAGAAGTATCTTCAAAGAATGAGGTTTAGAAGCAGCTAAAATGAGCAATGGCTTACAATAAAGCTCTAGCTTATATTATTGTAATAATACAGTATATAATACATATAACATACAAAATATGTGTTAATCAACTATGTATGTTATTGGTAAGGCTTCTGGTCAATAGTAGGCTATTAGTAAAATTTGGGGGAACTCAAAAGTTATACACAAGTTTGTGACTGGCAGGGAGTCAGTGCTCCTAACTCCCATTTAATTCAAGGGCCAACTGTACATATGTATCACATCTCCTTTACCCATTCACCTATCGATTGACACTTAGGTTGTTTCCATACATTGGTATTGTAAATAAAGTTGTATTGAACAACAGCAACAAAAATGAGTAATGGCTTCTTATAGGGGGACTGATCTTCAAAGGCTGATGGGGCTCAGTTTTTTTAACCGTGGCAGAAGAGATCCACGATACAATCTCATAATTTCATAGATGCTTAGAGTCAGTGACAGTGTAGTTTTTAGTTTGAAAGACCTCTCAGTAGTTGACATGTTACCTGGTTATGTATCTTTGTACTCTGGCTCCTATCTTTTGTAGAGATGTATTAACTGCTTGGTATTCTGAAACAAATTTATTTCTTATTCAAAACAGCCAGAAGGGGTTTTGTAGGCTCATAGCTCACAATTCTGTGCCATAATGAGAAATGGGTGCAAAGGACCCTGCAAGAAATGGGAATTTGGGATTGATTTTGTCAACTGGTTTGGACTGAAGGCAGTAAGGATATGGTTTATACTTACTATGACCTAGTGAATGTGTCCACCCAAAATGTGTATGTTAAAATCTTAATGCCCACTGTGGTGATATTAGAAGGTGAGGCCTTTGGGGGTGATTAGGTCATGAGGGTGGAGCCCTCCTAAATAGGATTACTGCCTTCATAAGGAGGCCCTGGAGAAATATCTACACTCTTCTGCCCTGTGAGGTTACAACAAGGGCGCAGAAGTAGGCCTTTACTAGAATATGCCGGCACTCTGATCTCAGACTTCCAGCGTCCAGAACTGTGAGAAATGAATTTCTGTTGTTCATAAGACACCCAGTCTGAAGTATTTTATTAATGCATCCCAAAATGATTGAGACAATACTGGAATATGGGAAATTGGTAGTCCTTGACTACAATGGCTACTCAGGGAATTTTCACTTGGCTTATTGAAACCAAGGAGTAATGGCTGCTAGCAAAGACCACTGTGAAGGCTACAAGAAATATACATGGACAACTGGGTTGGATCAGATGCTTTAGATAGTACTGAGGCATTAAAAAAACATGTTAAGTTCAGACACAGATTTGTAGTTTCAGCGAACTCAGACTTCCTTAAAATAATATGTTCATATGATTTAATTTAGAGATCTTATAACTAAAAATCACATTCATGGTAGGAACCTTTGGCTTGCTGATTTGCAGCACTTGAATTCAGAATTTTATGAGGTCTTTATGTGAAAATTAAGGATTTTTGGGTAGGAAACGGAATCATAAGATTGCGGTGTGGGAAATGAGAAAATGTAGGTGACTCAAAGGATTCCCTAATCTTTTGGGCCTCCTATCATCCCCTACCTCCCAAAGCTGCTTTTTCCTCTTTAAATCCCTGTAATGACTTTCTGTAAGGTGATCGTCTTCCAAGGAAAAGTAAGTTCTCATACACCATCTTCCCTAGTACTCATTTCCTTTAGATCCTGGAAGCCAATTACACAATCAAACCCAGAACAAGAATTATATATCAAATAGAATTGTAAGGATTTCTTTCTTTAATATCTGCCTTGAATTTGGAGATATACATAGGAATGAATGCAATTAGAGCAGGACCAGGGAGAGAAAAACAACTGTAGATTGTTCTAAATTTTCCAGTATGTTTTCACTCAAGTCTTTGGATTCAGTGAAGGATCTTGAGTAGCTGTGAATTGTTCTAATTCCTGCTGACCTTCATAACCGGCATAAATCATCAATGGTGTTCTCAATTAAACAAAGTTGAAATACTCAGAACTTTGTGTTATAATGTAAAGAAGGACTTTAAACACTTAGAAATATTTAAGTGGATTATTTTTGTATAACCTGTTTACTCATCCCTTATTCATGAGCTTGAGAATGCCTGTGGGGCTATCCCTTCACCAGGACCTGGGACATACAGTCATGAGAACAGCACCCACGATCTTGAAAGGTTCTAAATGATGGTCCTCTGAGGGCCAGGGATACAAGTACGAAGGCCACCACCTGAGCCTAGTTTTCTCATTATAATGTGGATATTGAAATCTTGGGGCAACAGAGGCCAGAAGCAATACTTAATTGCCAGAAGAAATAAGAATGCTACTAATGGAATAAGTACCATGGTTAAGGACAAAACCAAAATAGTTTAATCCTTAGGGATGGTTGGCAGTCACTGATCAATGTACAATACCCAGTACAGAAACAGATGGGCAGGCCATTAAGGTCCTACATGAGCTATATTAAAAAATAAATAAATGGGGCAGTTGGGTGGCTCAGTCCGTTAAGTGTCTGACTTCGATTCAGGTCATGATCTCACTGTTTGTGGGTCTGAGCCCAACATCAGGCTCTATGCTTCTGGTGCGGAGCCTAGAGCCTGCTTTGAATTCTGTGTCTCCCCTGCTCTCTGTGCCTCCGCTGCTCATGCTCTGTCTCTGTCTCAAAAAATAAACATTAAAAATAAATAAATAAGGCAAGGTCATATAACTAGAGTTCCAAAATGACTACCATGCAAAACCAGTTTCCCTCACCAAGATGCTAATTCCACTCTGTTTCACCTCTCCCTCACACTTGCCCCCAGTGAGATGGAATCTTAAAACAGTTTCACTTTTTCAGCATCTTTTCCTTCTCTTCCCCAAACAAATCTGAGATTTTGCTGATATGGTTTATTACTTTCAGTTACAGAACATTATAGAATTTCCCTTCTAATATTTTATTCCCATGTCAAGAGAACTTAGTTCACATTTATACCACATATTCTCAGGTTAGGATAATCAATTTAAAGTCTCTCTCTCCTACTAAACTTCTTATCACATTATAGCTTTTAATTTTTGAGACAAGAGTTAAAATTTACTTCAAGGGAGCACTTGGGATTGGAATGATAAGTATTTAGGTGTCTTTCAAATGATATGTTTGAAAAATTGGTGACTTCTCTAAGCCAACAACTTAGTTATTAAGTTAGAAAAATAAATTATTATAAAAATTTTAAGATTTAAATTTATTATAAAAATATGTTATCAATACCCCTCACACCCCTTTCTAAGAAGTATTAATTCTGTAAGTTATGACTATTTCAGAGTTCCCACTGAGGGAATAAGGATTCCATCCAGAGCTGTTAGAAGTCACAGGAGAGAGGGAAGACTGGACAGAGGAAAAAGTAGTGAGGGTTTTGTATGTATGTGTGAAATACTACCAATTCTTGAGTTTCAACCCCTCACCCCTCAAAAACAAAGATAAACAGAAACGATTCTGTGTTATTTATGGAAAATAACAAGCAGACTGGCTCTGTATGTGTTAGTAATGTAGTGCTCACAGATGAGGGCTCATTTTGCATTTGGGGTGTGAATGTATCTCTCTACAAATATGATTGTGTACTGGTAAAACACCGTAATAATTTTTTATTGATATCTGTTCAATGATTTAGGCTCTTTGCCTTCCAGTAAGTCAATTTTCAAATTTTAGTTATATGAAACACATCACCACTAAAATAATTACTTACCAAATATTGGAATTTATTTTTAAGTACTCATTTTTATCATAGAGATAATCCTAAATAGATGGTTTCCACCATTTCAGGGTCTTGTAGAAAATTAAAAGTGTTAAAAAAAAACTAAAAAAATTATTGAGCAAAAGTATGCATGTAGTCTACATAAGGCTGGCTGACTTACCTATTCAGGACCTGACCGAGAGAGAGAGAGAGAGAGAGAGAGAGAGAGAGAATCTTAAGCAGACTCCATGCTCAGCCCAGAGCCAGATGTGGGGTTGGATCCCATGACCAGGGGATCATGACCTGAGTTGAAATCAAGAGTAGGACACTCAAACAACTGAGCCACCCAGGTGCCCATCATCATTCTTTAAAAACAGTTTTTGTGTGTGGTCAATTTCCTGTCATACTATAAGTGCTGGGATGGGCTGCACAGTCATAGACTAAAATTTGTTGGGAGAATTTGAATGGTGTCTTGTGGACGGAAACACACCGAGACAGGTGTGGGACTCTACATTAAAAAAAATCTAAATGGGAAAGATAGGCTTGAGCAACCTGTAACAACAGATTGAAGAGAAAGAGCTAGAACAGCAGCTATCCACGCTTCTAGGTATGCTGTATCTTCCTGTGAGATGGTTCAACAGGTAGCTGTGTAGATCTGAATGAGTCACGAGTTGCCCAGATTTCTGGTTAAACATTAATTTGGGGGTGTGCCTGTGAGGGTGTTTCCAGAAAACACCAGCATTTGAATTGGTGGCCTGAGCAAAGGAGTCCACCCTATTGTAGGTGGGTATCACTCGGTCCTCTGAAGGCCTGAAGAGAACTAAAAGGTGGAGGAAGGTTGAATTCTCTCTTCCTGCCAGACTGGCTTATTATCTAAAACATTGTTCTTCACCTGACTTTGGGCTGGGACTTATACCCCTGGTGCTCCTGGTTCTCAGGATTTTTGATTTGGACTGCAATCTACACCACTAGCTTTCCTGGGTCTCTATATTGTATACAGCAGATCTTGGGACTTCTCAGCCTCTATAGTCATATGAGCCAATTCTTTAAAACCAATCCATTTCTCTCTCTCTCTCTCTCTCTCTCTCTCTCTCTCTTCTCTGTCTCCCCCCAACCCCTCTCCTATTAATTGTATGTTCCTGGAAGATTCTGACTAATCCAAGTGATCTTGGGCAGACGCCCAGTGAGTCTGGGTGGAGTGTTGGTTAGAACAGAATCAAGAGGCAGATAGTCCACTTTTGCCCCAAGGAAAGATGTAGAGTGTATTCCTCAGGATTGGAGGAAAAGGAAATCTCCAAAGAGCCCACAGAATTGCCATATCAAATGAAAAATGGGTGAGCTGGTGATCATTTAATAAACTAGAGCACCAGTCAAAAAGGATCTAATCATCCCTTGCCCCAACCACAGGGAATATAGAAGCTATCTATGATGGGAAGACAGACTAGCTTCCTTTTTGTACTGCTACCCTGCAGAATATTGTATTGGGCCCTTTTCGGGAATGGGAAATACTTTATATCAGATTAGAAGGTGAAACTTTGAAATTAGTTCAGACTAGGCTTTCTCAACCTGCATCTGAGAGTTTCAAACCAAAAAGTGTACTGAAAAGCCATGGAGGTACATGATATACTATCCAGAAACAAGTCTGAACACAGCATTATAGAAAGTTAACTGTTTGAATTCTATTGAATCCTACCCATTCATAGAAGTTCAACAGTGATTTTTCCCCCATTTCCTTTCAAAATACTTAGTAGGGAAATATTCACAAATGCAGGAATATGTTTTAATGATCTGTGGGGTCTGAGAAACACAGCTCTGGAGGCCAGGTGTATAAGGGAAAAATGACGCAGGGGCAGAATGGCATAAAGTTGTGGTAGTAGGAATCTTCAAAGTTATAGTCATTTTTAGAGCTCTTTGATTTTGTCCTGCCATCAGGGTAAATAAATTGGAATTTCCTATTTGTGTGTTTCCGCTTAGGGGTAAGGTTTTTAATAATAATATATTTCCTCCAACTGTATCAAAAGATTTAATGGTGATAGAAAAAGGGTGCTATGGGTGGAATTAGAAGAAAGTTAAAAGTCAGTGCTTTTTTTGTCTAAATGTTATGCCTTTCTGTGCAGCCATCTTTGAATTATCAAGAGGATAATTCAATCTCTGAATATAATATGAAAATTAATATGTTCATAAATGTGAGGAATTTTTAGGAGAATCCTCATATGAAACAGGGATTTTATTGATGAAATTTAGAAAGGATTTAAACATGGACATACAGATATAGATACAGATACACACATGTAAGTGTGCAGTCCTGTGGTGGTGTGTACAATTATAATTTATGTATATAAAATTTAATAACTATTCAAACTTCAAAGTAGTTCTTTACAGGAGTGAAGACTGGTATTCCATTATTTTCCTTTTCTATATTCTTTCGCTTTTGCTTTAGAAAATGCAATAAAATTTTGCTGGGAATCATTGAAAAGTATTTTTAAAGGAATTGAGAGACAACAAAATATAATACAAATGTATATATAGATTTAGAAATTTCTGAAAGTAACATCAATAAATGCATAGTGTTAATTTTCCATTATTACAATGTGTTAAGCATTAAATATTTTAAGCTTTAACTTTAAATAGGTAACATTCAACTTCAAATATTGAGTGAGAATGATTTAATTGCATCATTTGGTACATTTTCCTCTATTTGAGTTTTTTTCTTTAATTTCTTGAGGAATTCTGTAAAGAAATTACCTATGATTGAATATATCTATAGGTTAGTATTGGGTAAATAAATATGTTAAGTAAACACTAAAACTCTCAAAGAATATCTATTTCACTAATCCTATCTAAACTGCTTAATTACTTATGAAAGCAGTGGTTAATTAGTGGTTCTCTAACCTGACTGCACATTAAAATTATTTGGGTTTTATTTATTTATTTATTTATTTATTTATTTATTTATAAATGGTTTATTTATTTATTTTGAGAGAGAGAGAGAGGGAGAAGAGAGAGAATCTCAAGCAGGCTCTGCTCTGTCAGTGTGGAGTCTGATGCAGGGCTCAAACCCATCAACAGTGAAATCATGACCTGAGCCAAAATCAATAGTTGTTTGCTTAACCAACTGAGCCACCCAGGGGTCCCTGGGTACTTTTTAAAGATACAGATGTCCAGAACCTATCTTCATGTAAGTGGTCTGGGATGGGACAAAGGAAATAAGTATGTTCAAAGCTCTCTAGGTGTTCCTGACCCATGGTCACTAAGTAAAAGTAAATCTGTAAGCTTTGCAGTTACTATTACTAATAGTTCTTGTTCTCTAGAATTCTCTCTTCTGCATTAAAGAACCCCCCTATAGCCTCTTATTAGGGAATAACTAATTAATTTGTTTTTCTTATGGATTTATCCCTCAAAAAAGGTTTCCAGCATACTTGCAAAAGTCGATTCATGAATATTAGAATGGAGAAAAACTGTGTTACATTAAACATTCTGATTTAGTTAATATGGAATATGAAGAAGAGATTTTGAAATAAAGTGTTGGAATATACAATAAAACTGACCTAAGATAAAAAGTATTCAAGATGGGGTATCTGGGTGGCTCAGTCCTTTAAGCATCTGACTTTGGCTCAGGTCATGATCTCACCATTCGTGAGTTTGAGCCCCATGTTGGGCTCTGTGCTGACAGCTCAGAGCCTGGAGCTTGCTTCGGATTCTGTGTCTCCCTCTCTGCCCCTCCCCTGCTCACACGCTGTCTCTCTCTCTCTCTTTCTCAAAAAATAAGTAAACATTAAAAACAGCTTAAAAAAAAAAGAAAAAGAAAAAGTATTCAAGATGAATTACCTGAGGTAAGTAAATGAAAGTGGCACTAATGAAGGAAGATATGAATGAAAAGAAAAAATAGGGTTCAGAAAGAGGAACTCCTTCCAAATACATTTGGGCCCATATCTCAAATCCTGCTTTGTAAAATGTCTTTTACCTTTGCATTAAGAGTATGTGGGCCCCTGTTTTTCCTTAGTGTGAAGGCTAGGTCCTTCTTTTCTTGTACACTGTCCTTAATAGAAATCTCATTCCAAAATTCAATCAGAATGAATGAACATATAAATAGCATCCACATGGTTTTTTTGTGCTATGTCTTTTACTTACATAATTTTAGCTAACTCTAATCCATTTTAAGCCAAAAGTGGCTTGTTGGTAATTTAGAGGAAATCATTTGAAAATTACCAAAAAACAAACAAAAAAAAGGCATGCTTGCAGTTTAAAGATTTTAGGAGTCATAAGAATGATGGAGTGAGGAAGACTAGAACATCATGCAACGTGTGTGAGGCTGTTATTCCTTGTAAGTAAAAAATGCCAAGTACATGGGCAAATTGACTGTAGTATGGTTAAGCTCTGACCTGAATTGGGCCTGATAGCCTTGCTAAAGATTTAAATTGAACATACAGTGAGAAAAATAAGAAATTTCCTGGGTCAGATAATGGCTGAGGGCATCGGAAGAGACTAAATGAGTGCAAGTTCAACAAATTACTTCCTGAATAAAAGATGCCATATCTGGTAAATGCCTTCCCCGACAGGACAGAAGAAATAGTTTCAACTACCACATAAAGGCTAAGATAGAGATACTAACATAGGATGCAGAAGTTCTCAAGTTAATAAAGTATGGTTTTACTTTATTTCTAAGTATTTCTAAGTATTTTCAATGATATCTAGGGTTCAAAGCTTATTGCTTCTTAAAAAGTAAGTTTGGTAGAGGAGGCTGGGTGGCTCAGTTGGTTAAGTGTCTGACTACAGCGTAGGTCATGATCTATGGTTTGTGAGTTCAAGCCCCACATCAGGCTCTGTGCTGACAGCTCAGAGCCTGCTTCAGAGCTCGCAGCCTGCTTCAGAGCTCGCAGCCTGCTTCAGAGCCTGGAGCCTGCTTTGGGTTCTGTGTCTCCCTGTCTCTCTCTCTCTCTCTCTGCCCCTTCCCCGCTCACACACTCTCTCTCTCCAAAATGAATAAACTTCAAAGAAATTTTAAAAGAAAGGAAGTTTGGTAAATTTGTCCTCATTAAGGAAAAAACTATATCTGATAAAATTCCCATGAACATAGTCCACAAGAAAATAATAAACCGGAGGAAAAATAAACTTAAAATGTACTGACAGTTGAAGAGTTGTTTTCATATATAAAGTACCCACAAAAATCAGTAAGTAATAGACACCAATAAGAGATTCATAGAAAAGTCCTCGCTTTGGCAGCACACGTACTAAATTGAAACCACATAAAGATTAGACGGTCCCTGCTTAAGGATGATACACAAAGTCCTGAAGCATTCCATATTTTAAAAAAAGATAGATTCCTAGAAGAAAGTGTGTAAATAGCAACATGGAAACAGCAAGAGTTCAATAAATGACTGATAAACAAAGAAATGTCAAATAAAATGACATTTAATATATTTTTAAATAAAATTGAAAGATTCTTGATTCTTCGAGTTGTATGGTAGAAAAAAATGCATAGATGTAATAATAAAACATTTACATATAGTTTTAAATGGCAGTTTGTGCCATACAGAGAAATACAGATACCATATGTTTTCACTCTTATGTGGATCCTGAGAAACTTCACAGAAACCCATGGGGGAGGGTAAGGAAAAAAAAAAAAAAAGAGGTTAGAGTGGGAGAGAGCCAAAGCATAAGAGACTCTTAAAAACTGAGAACAAACTGAGGGTTGATGGGGGTTGGGAAGGAGGGGAGGGTGGGTGATGGGTATTGAAGAGGGCATCTTTTGGGATGAGCACCAGATGTTGTATGGAAACTAATTTGACAATAAATTTCATATATTAAAAAAATAAAATAAAATAAATGGTAGTTTGTATTTTTCAATTTAATTAATTTATTTATTATTAATTAATTAATTATTATTATTATTATTTTGAGAGAGAGAGCGAGCTTGTGCACAAGCAGGGGAGGGAAAGATGGAGACAGAATCCCAAGCAGGGTTCATGCTAAGTTCAGAGCCCGAAGCAGAGCTTCATCTCACGACTGAGAGATCATGACCTGAGTCAAAATTAAGAGTCAGACGTTTAACTGACAGAGTCACTTAGGTGCTCCAAATTATGACATTTTTAATTCGACTAAAAATTTTTACTTTTATCTACTCTTAGTTTTCACAATTAAGTCTGTCTTAGAACAATTCATATCAAAGACTCCTCTCACTATCAGTTATTCATCTGTATTTTCTTACAGTATTTTTGTGCACATATGTTTCACATCAGGATTAAGATGTCTTAATTCTCCTGCCCCTCTCAAATAAACAAACTCTTTCACATGTGAATTGAGGAATGAATAATCATCTCATGTAGAGGTATTTGTCAAAATACCTGGCAAAAACAGTGAGCTCCGACCAAGAATAAAGAAATCAGTTGATAGGTGTCAATGGATTCTGACAACAGCATGTAGCTAAGATACAGTTCACCCCTGAACCTCTACTATACATATATAGTATATGCATGTGTGTGTGTGTATACATATATATATATATACACATATATTCATATATACATATACATATCTCTATACATATATACATATATTATATATATATATGTGTGTGTGTGTGTATATATATATATACCTATCTCTATCTCTATCTCTATCTATCTCTATCTCCTATGTGTATGTGGGGCTTGACATGCCATAGTTGATGATGTGAGTGACAGATGTGAGAACATAATCAGTCCTCATTCAAAATCATGAGCATAAGCTTGAAATACACACTTTAGAAGGCTCAGTTAATTTGCTAATGACTAACTCCACTTAATTGTTTGAACATAGTGAAGAAGAAAATTTGTGGTATGTAGACCAGAGGGGAAGTCTAAGATAAAGTGTTTTTAATCACACACCATGAAAAGCTGTTAAATTCATGAAAAAAGTTTAATCCTGATGTGTCCAACTTTAAGAAATATGGAAGCTACCTGATTCTAATAGCTTCACTAGAATTAGTTTGGGTTAATATTAAGAAGTGGGTAGGGGCACCGGGTGGCTCAGTCAGTTAAGCGTCCAACTTCAGCTCAAGTCACGATCTCCCAGTGCATGAGTTCAGGCCTCCTGTTAGGCTCTGTGCTGACAGCTCAGAGCCTAGAGCCTGCTTCTGACTCTGTGTCTCCCTCTTTCTCTAACCCTCCCCTGCTTGTGCTCTCTCTCTCTCTCTCTCTCAAAATAAATAAATAAACTTAATAATTTTAAAAAGGAGTAGGTAGAATTTTTTTCTTTGGCTATCTTCTCTCCACAACCTTGTCTTTTTCTTATTTCTCACAAGCACTCATATCCCGTAGGACAACAATATGATAAATTCATCCATACACTCTGAGATATTAAGTTCACCCTGTGGTGTTTACTTTCCAGAAAGGATCATATTAGAAAAAAATATATGGATTAATTTTAATATATATGAATGATTTTCCAACTGTGGTATTTAGATACCTTAGGCTAGATAAAAATAATAAATAAATAGATAGATACATGCATACATACACACATACTATTCAAAAAAAGAATATATTATCTCTCTTGATGCTGGTCTAGCTCCAACCCTGGTAAGCCTCTTGTTTTCCAACTTAGTAAATGGCCATCATCACCCTTCCTATTGTGTAGCTAAATATCTCAAAGTTGCCCTTGCCCTCTCTAATGTTGAATCAAACTCAAGGCTGTACTGATTTTTATCTCCCAAATATGTCTCACATAATTTCACGTCCACCCATCTCCAGGCACTCCACCTTTGTCCAGGCTATGTATTTTCCCCTGGATTCACTGAATAAACAAGTTCAGATTATTTGCAAGAGCAAATGGGCATTTTCAGTACTACTGAAGATAATGTTTTGGAAAAAAGCATATTGAAGTAACAAGCACTTCAAGACTAGTAATACAAGGATTTGCCCAGTCTCCTTGGAGGTGTGAAACCTTCAGCACAAGGGTCCTTTTTAAGATATCAAAGGGGAGAAATATTTCAGGCAATAATTTGATAAATCTAATAAAATTGTGCTTTTTATTTTGTGTCCACCTAATTAAAGCATCGACTAATCTTAGCAGAGAAGGTTTTTTAATCTAATTAAGTTTGTCAAAAGCCTTCTAAGAGAATTTATGATCCACAAAATATTAGTCTAGTAGCATGCAATCTGGCAGCACTTCTAATTGTTTTGCAAAGATCTTTTCACCCAAGTGATTAAAATGATGCACTGCCCCCATCCCTATATCCAGGTGTAATAATCTCTGAAAATTTCATGGATTAATCATGTTTTCAGTTAGATCAAAACTCCCAAGAATTAGAATTTTAATTGCCTCAGAGTAATTCTACTGAGCACAATATTATATAGGAATGTACGTTTGGAAGTGTATGTGTGTGTGTGTATTACTTTCTCTTTTGATTCCCATTGTAACTCTTTAGAACAAGTTGGTAGGTTGGTAGGAATTATTATAGCTCCCAATTTATATATTGAAGGAGTTAAGTCTTTGAGAAGTGTTTTGATCTGCCTTGGATCTTAGAACATGTGAGCAACATAGCACTCAGGAAAATAAAGGACCAAGTGAGCACACATGTGCTAATAAAACTCAGTACAGGCAATTCTTGGAGCTCAATGATTATGTAAGGCTTTAAATAAAGTCTCCTAAATCTAAACCAAAATAAATCTAAGTACTAAGAGTACAAGTCAGAGCAACTTCTACTTTGCTCTTCCAAAGGTATTTTGAAATGGTTTTGAACATACAGTAGCCCTTTCTCATCTGCAAGGATAAGTTCTAGGACCTCCCCCCAACCCCAGTGGATGCCTGAAACTGTAGATAAAAATGAACCTTATATATATAATTTTTTCTTATATATACATACCTAGGATAAAGTTTAATTTATAAATTAGGCACAGTAAGATATTAACAACAATAACTAATAACAAAAATAGAAGAATTACAACATACTGTAATAAAAGTTACGCAAATGTGTCTTTTTTCTCTCAAAATATCTTACTGTACTGTACTCACGCTTAATCTTACAATGGTATGAGATGATAAAATGCCTCAGTGATGATGTGAAGTGAGGTGAATGACACGGCACTGTGACATAGCATTAGGCTACTATTGACCTCCTGACAATACACCTTCAGGAGGATCTTCCGCTTCCAGACCACAGTTGACTGTGGGTAACTGAAACCACAGAAAGTGAAATTGCAAATAAGGGTAACTACTGTATAGTTAAATTTGATCTGAGAGAGAGAGAGAGAGGGGGGGGGGAATGTGTGTGTATATTAGAAGTCACAAACTCTATGGAGCAAACTTTACTTTCTAATCTAAAAATCTTAAATATCTCCACTCCTTTCTTACAATTTAATTACATCCATACTTAGTATGCCTTGGAGCAACTAATATCTTAGTTTCTCTTTATTTTAAACATTTTTAAAATGTTTATTTAATTTTGAAAGAGAGAGAGAGAGAGAGAGAGAGAGAGAGAGAGAGAGAGAGGGAATGAGTGGGGGAGGGGCAGAGAGAGGGAGACACAAAATCCGATGCAGGCTCCAGGCTCTGAGTTGTCACCACAGAGCCCAACATGGGGCTGGAACTCACGAACTGTGAGATCATGACCCGACCCGAAGTCAGACGCTTCACCAACTGAGCCACCCAGGTGCCCCAGTTACTTATATAAGCAGAAAACATAAAATGAGGCAGGACGGGAGTAGAGAAGCATATCTTGTAAGAGGGCGATATTGGGGGAGTTGACTACTACTAAAACCAATTATTTTTTAAGTCAATTTGATTTGCTAAAATCTGTAAATGTTGTAATTGTTTCCTTCAGCACAAGAAAGACAAACATGGAGTGAAATGAGTTCACTTTTATAATAGCATTTAAAATTTTTTTTTCAACGTTTATTTATTTTTGGGACAGAGAAAGAGCATGAGCGGGTGAGGGGCAGCGAGAGAGGGAGACACAGAATCGGAAACAGGCTCCAGGCTCTGAGCCATCAGCCCAGAGCCTGATGCGGGGCTCGAACTCACGGACCGCGAGATCGTGACCTGGCTGAAGTCGAACGCTTAACCGACTGCGCCACCCAGGCGCCCCTATAATAGCATTTTAAAAATTATTTTAAGTTCAATGAAATCAAAAGAGAAATCAATTCTAACTGAGGAAGTAGTTAGAGGTGGAGTGGCATTTGCACTCCACTGAAGGTTGTGTATAGAAATTTTCCAAGGGGAAAAAAATGACAAATGCATTCTCAATTAGGAGACTGTGAGTCAATAATTATCTGAGGACCTCTAAACATGTTGCTATGGCTTAACTTTAATACGTGTGGGGGAGTTTGGTAGAACATAAGACTGGAAAGTTAGTTTGGAGACAGGTGACAAAAGCCTTAAACATGATGCTAAGGAATTAAGATTTGTTTTTTCCTCAAGGTTAAGGATTGAGAAAGGGGTGTGATTTGCATGTCAACTCTGATTGATAGTGACTCCCCAGACCCTGCTATTGAGAGGCATTTTGGGCACCAGTGTGAGCTTAGTGATCTGTTTAAATCAGCAATGTCTTCCATGAGTAAAGGAAAGGTTGGGAAGGAATGCATGTCATGTCTGATCAGTTGGTTTATTCCACAGTCTGAATTAGGTAGGGGTCAAGCATGACATGATTTTGTTTGCCTCCCATCACTGCCTAAAACCATGCTATACCAGATGTCCCTTCCTTACTCTTACTAATATCTGGATAAATCTTACATTTGCCCATTAACTTTCCAATATAAGAACTGAGAGTCTGTGTTCTCACGCAGAGTTTTAAAAGTAAAATTCAGCCTAATTTGCATTAATTTTCTATACATTTCAACATATTTTTTCACCTTTCTCCTACCTGATGGCTAGTCCATTGGTTTGAGTCTTGCCAAGATTATTTAAACCAGCTAACTTTCTTGGACCACAGTTTCTGGTCTACAGGAAACTGACTTACCTTTGCCACAATAAATACAGCCTGTCCCATTGTCTCCTCTCTCTCACGGCTCTGCTTTCTCTGTGCAATTTGTTTCCCATTGCTTAAATAAGATGAGGGTAAACCAATCTTTTGCTGCCTCTTTTTGCAGTTGTAATTACTTTATTAGCAGCCCTCAAACAGGGATTTTGAGAACAAATAGACTGTTAAGAAGGGAAAGTATGGCAATGGGATGTGACACAGTGAAGAGAAAACAGCTGAGAAATGGGGCTTTACAAGCCAGCTGCCACTCTGGGCAATGAGCCTTCTTCCCACTGGGTCAACTCTGAGAGTCCATGTATAACCCATACCTCAGATCTATTAGACCCAAGAGGCATAGAGTCTGGTATATTCATACACCAACTCCTATCCATCACTGTTGAGTGCTATTCATGGTAAGGGTGTATTAATTACCAGGCACTTTTGCCTGCTGTATAAGTGACAAAGCAATGTCCAGGGGCCAGGAAAAGCTCTCAGGCAAAGTGATTAAGGTTCTGACAACTGGAAATCCAGTGAGTATTCCCTTGAAGTGGAAATATGGGCAAGATCCCAACAACATCTGCTACCCTGCCTGAAAAAGACATCTCAAAGTCTAGGAAGGGCTCCCTTGGAGGCTTTCTTCTGTGACTTTGGGAGTGTTGCTCATGAAGAAAGAGGCAAAGGCCAGAGAGACCTTTTCTGAATCTTGTGACTCCTAAAATGTCTCCAGCTTCAACAATTTTTTTTCCTGTGAATTTCTACTCTTCTGCTTCTATCAACTGGTAATGGACATGGGGCACTTTGGACCACATCTTATAAAGCCATAACACTCATTGAAGGTTTGAATTGTATAATATCAGCATACCTAGCATCTATAAAAATATGTATTCATGCCACAGCTTTTTGTAATCATCAACCACATTTATATAATTTCTGTTCTCACTGTTTTAACAAAATATGCTTTCCATTTATATTCATAGTCAAGTACTATGGCTTTGTAAAAAGCAATTTCATTCTAATTTCTAATAATTTCTTTTCAGGCTTTCAAAATGATAGACAAAATCTTGAGGAGATGAAATATAGATCTAATGAGGGCAAAACTTTAAAAAATTAATTTTAAAAATTCTGATATTGCTATTTATTTCACCAAAATAAAACTTTATTTCACCAGGAAAAAAATACAAGTGCTATAATAAATTATAACTTGTGTTTTTTTTTTTCTGATTTGCAATAATTGTAATGCTTATGGTTATCTTAAGTACGGAATTTAAAAATTGCTCACCCAGAATTATTTTCAACTTAAAAATGAAATGCTCTTCCGAAAAGCTTTAACAACTTTGGTGTTACACTTACCTAGAGAAATTTTAGTTAAATGTTTGATTTAAATTCCATCAGCTGGATATTTTTATATATAACTCACACTTTTGTCCAACTCCTCTTCATTCACTCCCTAATGTTATGTCTTATGTGATTATCTCCCACACTAAATTACAAGTTTCTTTAAGGACAGGGATTGTCTTTCTTAATGTTAGATTATCAACCTCCCTACCACCCTCCAAATCCCAGGTCTTATAAGTGCTTTGCCTAAAAGCTCTCTATATATTACTTTTAGCACAAAAATAAAATCTGAAAGTTTGAAATACCATTTGCAGAGGACTTTGTTTTATCATCTTCATTCCTTTTTGCCCTTGAAACATTTGTGGAACATACAATATAACAAGTGGCTAATCATTATTAAATTGATAGATATTCATTAAAATCATCTTAATGTAGTGCTTAATGTAATGCTATCCTATATGCATGCACTGGTAAGTTAACTTCATTTTGTGCTCTTAAAATGATTAACCGAGAAATACTCTGGTATATACAAATTTCAGCCCCTTTCCCATCAATAATACCCTTAATTGTGAAGCTCCTAAAGGGAGATAATGGTGGCCAAAAAATATGCACATTCTGGCACCTGTATGTGGCAGCTTAGCCCCATTGGGTCTATATAATCTTGAGGGATTCCTCAAAGAAAAGCAAACCTTTCCTTTAACTTAATATATTTAATTGTGTAAATTTTGCTTGCTAATATGGGTTAATTGTACTGAATTTATTTAATGCTATGGAGTATTTGAAATGATCTCCTACTTTAGAACATTATTATTATTATTTATTATTATTATTTTGCAATCTAATCATTTTGTTTGTAAGCATTAATTTATAACTGCACAAAAGAATTTTGTATGTCAAATGACCACTATTCACAATCTAAAAAACATAGGATAATTGGCTAAAAGCAGACACCAGTCTGCTTAAATTGAAAAAATATACAGTTATTAATATTAATGGGAGTTCACATTATTCAATGCTTATTTTGTGCTGGGAATTTTTTAAGTGCATGACACGCAGTCTCTCACTAAATCCTCCTAACAAACTTATACTGGAGATTCTATAATTCTTTTCATTTTACAGGTGAAATAAGTCTCTGCAGTTCAGTAACTAATGATTGTCACTCAGCTAGAGAGCAGGAGAGACAAGATGTCAGCATGGGGGTTCTGATGGAAGGGCCTATGTTCTAACACAGTCCTCTAAGTAGTTACAGAGAAAAACAGATACGTTTTTGGAAAGCTCTATTATTAGATTTGTGTTATCATTGAAAGAAATTAATCTTACTTATGTTCATTTTTTAAAATTTTTTAACATTTTTATTTATTTTTTAATTATCTTTTTTTAAAATGTTTGTTTATTTTTGAGACAGAGGGAGACAGAGCACAAGCAGGGGAGGGGCAGAGAGAGGGGGACACACAAAATCTGAAGCAGGCTCCAGGCTCTGACCTGTCAGCACAGAGACCGAGGAGGACCCCAGCTCACCAGCTGTGTCCAAAGTCAGATGCTTAACCTACTGAGCCACCCAGGTGCCCCACATTTGTTCATTTTTTAACAATTGTTAAGTTCGTCCTGCAACAAGTATATTATAACTACATGATTAAAAATAACATTGCCCACAACATTTATTCATTAACTCATTGTTGACCTGGGGTGGCTCTAAGTGTCAGAGACAATGGCCTTCTATCTACAGGCTGCATTTAGCTCTTGGATTAATTCCACTAACCCAGGGACTTCAAGCTCTATGGGGCAATGGCACCCAGCCTTGAGAATAATTCTTTCACTGGCAGGGTGCTGTGGCTACCTGCTAAAGAGTCAGTCAGCTGAACATCTGCCATTGCAGAGTTATGGACCCTCGTCCGGTGCCTCTAAATTTCAAAGGGCTCTAAAGTCAGGGGGTTGGTGTATTAAAATTCTACATGTGTCTTCCTCTAGCATAACTGTCGTGACACCTACTGAATCTCTTTTTTCTCTTTCTTTCTTCCACGATTCTTCTCTTCTTGCTCTTCTATCCTCAACATCTAAAACTCTTAACGTTTTATTTCTCCTCTCTCTAGCATCTAGATATTTTTTCTATTTTTTTTCATTCACTTTCCCCCAATTTTTATTGGTAAATAATTGACATGCATGGCTGTGTAAGTTTAAGGTGTATAGTAAGATGTTTGATTTACATATATTGTGAGATGATTACAACAAATAGGTTCAGTTAACATCCATCATCTCATAGATACAATAAACAAGAAAAAGAGAAAAATTCTCCTTGTGATGAGAACTCTTAGAATATATTCTCTTAACAACTTTCCTTGATATTGTGCAGCCGTGTGAACTATAGTCATCATATTGTATATTATATCCCTAGTATTTATTTGTCTCATAACTGGAAGCTTATGCCTTTTGGTCACCTTCCTCTTCAACAACACTTAGTACTTTAAGAAGCAGAAGACTGAAAGAAACATAGTTGATTCCATCTCCAGGAAGAACTAAGTATAAATTTTAACATATTTCTTCTCCTTAATTGCTAAAGATCCAAGAAAATTAGTATTTTAAGTAGAAAAGAATCTTATACTCGCCCTCTACATTGTGAAATTTTTCATATTATTTCCAAAAATCCCTGACCCCAAATATTTTACACTTATTCATGGTTGGCCATGCAAAAACTATGGTCAAAATTTAAAAAGGTTTCTAAAAGAATGCACACAAGAAATGCTAAAATTGGTATGACACTGTATGTGTCAGTTATCTAATGTTGCATAACAAATCACAATGGATTTTCAAAAAATGACAATTTTTAATACTCACGGTTTCTGTAACTCAGCTATTCAGACTGGGCAAGCAGGAACCATTTACCTATCCTCCATGGTACGTAGGGCCCAGTTGGCTGATATGAAGGTTGGGGCTATAATCATCTGAGGGCTCATTTACTCAAATGTCTGAAGGTTTTTACTAACTGAATATCTGCTTTTCTCCATGCAGCCCCCCTCTAAGAGGCTTCTTTCTGTGGTCTCTCTGATCTCCTCCACATGGTCTCCACATGGTGGCTGAGTGGGAGGGTGAACATCCTAAGAGGGAGCCAGGAAGAACCGTATCAGGATTTATGACCCACACCTGAATGCATATGGCATCCATGTCATCATTTCCTATTGGTGGAAGCATCCTAAATCCTACCTCCTTTCAAGGAGAGGGGAGATAAATTCGGTCTTTTGTTTGGAAGTGGTAGGTTTCTGGAGGGGCATTTGGGACCAGAAATCCTGGTGTGCTATTTTTGGAAAATATAATCTGTCAGAGGAATGTTTTGTGTTCTCCATTTATAAATGAACTATACACTGCAGTATGTTAATGGTGGTTTCTTATGTATGTGGGATTTACGCTTGAATTTAATTTTCTTGGTATTTTACTATACCTTGCAAACATTCATTCAGAAATAATGAACATGTATTACCTTTGTAATAGAAAAAGAGAGAGAAAAACAAAAGAAGAGATGCTTTTGTGTATTTTTTAAGTCATGAGAAAAGAAAAGTTAGAAAACAAAGCTCGGGATCAATCAAGCAGTCCCTGTGACAGCTGCATTTTGCTCTCTCATTACCTTCCCATCCTGCCTTTATCTGGTACAGCTGCTAGACTCGGCCCAGGTTTGTTTAAACTCGTGGCCTGAATGTTTCTAAAGCCTCGAAAGTTCTATTTCACACTTAACCACCTCTGCGCCCATCCTCAGGGAGGAGAAAGAAAGCCAGTAGAGATCCCGGAATAAAGCACAGAGAACAAATCATCCCTTGATACTTTCCACCGAAGGCTTCTCAGAAAAAAAATCTGTAAACGTTACTGAGAATGGATATACGGAAAAAAGATTTTTCAAAGATAAATGTGTAAAGTACCTTCCTAATAGTCTTAGTTACCTAATGTCACTCTCAGGCTTGGATTGTTTGTTTGCTTGTTTGTTTGGAAATTTTTATGGCCCCTGAAAGCAATGATCATTTCCCTGACATATAATAAATTCCCATGATGCAAGATATCTTGCAATTTCTTTGTAGTTTGAAATTGATAATCTGATAATAAGAATGACTCCAACTGTTAAGTGTCTATACAGTGCTTTCCTATTTGGAAAGGGTTTCCGCATACATACCTAATTGTGTTTTCCCAAACTCCCCTGTAAGGTGAGCTGTGCCGGGTAACGCTCTCTGTCTTCACAGGGCAAAACAGAACTTTAAACGATTTGCCCACCTTACAAGTAAGTAAAACCAAAAGAACAACAAAGGCAGTCTATTTTCTTTCTCAGTGCTAAGAAGAAAGGATTATTTTTGGTCTAAAATAGCTTTTTCCTTCTTCTTCAAGACATAATAGCCAAGGGTAAAAGCGTAGAAGGTAGCGCATTTGCATATTCTAGATACGGAACTCTAGGAATGAACACTCTTGACAGGGCACCTCAATGCCATTTTTCATGCCATATGTGCCATCAACATTAAAAGGTCTTCGTTTCCAATCTTGTGCCTGACTCAAAGAACTAGGAGTATGGACACATGTTACCACACAAATGTTGCCTTCTCTTCGGTACAAGGCAGGGCACCCTGTGCTAGGAAAGATTAACTCAGGTGATTACTGCTGAAGGGTTGTTCTTTGACTACTTGCTGAGAGGGTGGACCCTTGGATCACTAATTAACCAGAAGCATTATTAGGGTAGCTACTGCTTTAAAACTATTTCTAAGCTTCCCAGTTATTTTCAGTTTCCAGTGTTCCCCTTCTCCTGCCCACTTGATTGGTTTTAAATTGCAACTGTCGACTACAGCTTTCTATAGCACTTACTCATGACTGCTCCAGCTTTCAACTTTCTCTTTCCATTCAAACAGCTAAATTGGAAGTGTATAGTGCTTGATTTATATTTAGATGTATTTTTTAAATGAAGAGTTAAAAGTTAAAAGTCTGCACAGCTGCAGGAAACATTATTGAAAGTCCTTTAAAACCATTATGTAGACTCACTCAAATGGCTGCTACAAATGCACATTATAAAATCGGCCTTTTAGCTGTTCGTATTTCATTGGAGTTTGTACTATTTTCCCTCGCCATTGTCAGTATTTAATGGTAATCATTTAGTATCATAAAGCTAGACATGTTTCTCTACATAAGAATAATAACAGCAAGTATAGAAAAATAAGTGGGCAAGGAAAGAAATTTTAAAATGTTGTGGAGGATTGAGGTTAAAGCGTGCATCAAAATTAGTTTGCAGCAATATTGAAACAAACTTGCTTAAACTATAAGTACCTTTATCATTTTAAGAAAGTAGAAGTCCGTATGGAGTGTGGGATTCAGAGTTAGACTATGCAATGTCTCAGGGATGACATCACAGACCCAGATTCTTTCCATTTCTCCCCTCTGTCACCTTCAACATCAATTCAGGTAGGACTGGTTCTCTTTGTGAGGGTGAGGAGGTTATTGGTATTTGTAAAACTGCTGGGCTGTTTGCTTCCTTTCACATATTCAGAGGGAGGGGGGAAATAAAGGGTGAAAACAGGGCAATGTGGGAGAGGGAGAAGAAGGAGGCTGGAGGATGACAGGAAAAGGGAGAGTGGAAGAAGGGAGGGAGAGAGGGAGAGAGAGAAAGAAAATGAAAGTGAGGAAGGAGGAGAGAAGAAGGGAATATAGATAAAATGAGGAGCAAGAGAAGACAGAGATTCTCTGAAAAATCTCTCTGATGGACAATAACTCTCAGGGAGGACACTGGTAATTATGTACTGACTGGCTGAATAAGATTCTAACCAACCACAGGTGAGAATAATGGCGAACCATGATGGAATTAGACCATTCAGGGCCTTTCCTTGGAGCTGTGTGTTAAGTCAGCTTCTTTGGAGTTTCTTGTGGGGCATGCGGGCAAGGTGAATTCTGAAATAGGGTTAGGATTCCTGTGAAAAGAAAGATGAGTAAGTAGATATTGCCTACGTAGCAACCAGTGACTGCTATGTGTAGGCAAGGTTGAAAATCATGTAGTAAAACTTAGCCACATGTAAAAAGATTTGACCTTTTCTCTAATCTTTGTTTTTGAGAGACAGAAAGAGTGACAGACAAAATATGAGCAGGGGAGGGGCAGAGAGAGAGAAGAAGACAGAGAATCTGAAGCAGGCTCTGTGCTGTGAGCTGACAGCACAGAGCCTGATGCAGAACCTGAACTCAGGGACAGTGAGATCATGACCTGAGCTGAAGTCAGAGGTTTAGCCGACTGAGCCACCCAGGAGGCCCTGACTTTTTTTAATACTCGGTTCATATACAATTTATGAAAATCTCATTGGAAATAATTCAAGTACATTATAGACATGTAACATAGGTATATTAAACTGAGGATATGTGAAACCACTATCACAAACACTCATTTCATTTTATTTTGAGAGCTTAGGATGGATTATTATAATTTACCACTTTTATTGAATAGAATATGAGAACATCTCCTTTAAGAATTGCAGCTATTTTATGATTAATTCCCCCTACCATTATATGAAATATAATTTCAATATTGTCATAACATAAATGTAGTAATGCATTTAACCTGTACCTGGTAAATACCTACTTCAGAGTGTAATAGGTTAGGTGTTCAGAAATTATAAAAATATGGCAGAAAGGGGTTTGGTCCCCAAGCTCTTAATGGTATAATCAAAGAGATAAGATGTGTATAAATAACTCCAGTGCAAGGGAGAAAATAAGCTCCATTAGAGAAGCATAGATAGACGGTAATGGGAAACGAGGCTCTTTCTGTACAAGATTATCTATGTGAGTTTTCCAAAGCAAATCTCAATTTCCAGTTCTTGTCGAAATTATTACCAGCTTTTCTTACTTTATCATTACTTATGTCATTATCAGCAGCTGCTTGCTCTTATCATATGCTAGTTTTACCTGCTTATGAGTCACAATAGAAGGACTTTTACAACAAAGCATTTAATTACTTTTTTGCCTCTAGGGAAGTTATAAGCTAAGATATTAAGCTAAAATGGCACCTATGTGCTCAGCCTCATAAGCAGTCTTCATCCCTGCTCTCCCTGTAACACCTGAAGTAAATAATGCTATCTGTTATAGGTCTTAGCCAGTAATTTTTTTTTAATCCACAACTGTCCTAAATAGTCCAAAGTTTAGACCAACCTAATTCAATATTTTGACTGGAATTATTCATGAATTATATCCTCATATGCTGCTTTGGACACGTATATGTAATTAATGATGCATACCCCCAGAATTAAATTGTCAGATAGGAAATAACAAATAGCATGGTAGTTAGTGAAAATGGGCATTTTTTCAGCTACTTCAAACTGAGATCTGCATTTTGAACATTAGTTTGATCATTTTATTTGAAGGTACTATGAATTCACAGAACAGGAAGAAAAAAAGAAGATGTGATCTTCAGTCCCAAATCTAGCACTAACTAGCTGGATTACACTTATAATTGTATTTGTTATCTCTGTCTGAATGTTTTCATCTATCAAATGATAAAGTTAAACCACTCAACTCTCAATATCCTCTCTTTCATGTCTAAATTCTAGAGTGAAATATTAGACGCAAAATATCAAACTAGATCACAAAACTTTGTGAAATTATGTTTAACATTATTTTTATTTATCTGCATAGAGATTTCCATATATTAACATAGGTAATTGAGAGCTGCTTTCAATGGGGGAAATAATAATCTATTTTTGTAGGAGGAAATTAATCGTTTTTACCCTTTTGAATATATCCGATCATGGGAATGTTGCTTGTACTATCTCTTTTAATTTTCAAGCAATCCTTCAAAGTAGACGTTAGACTATCATAGACACTGATGAAGAAAATAAAGCTGAGTTAAAATTACTTGTCCAAGAAGATCATGCAACTAGTAAATAGTAAAGGTGGAATATAAAGCCATGCCTCTCTAGGCTTTTTTATTATAGTCAAATGAATCTGCATAATCTGTTGAGAGGCCCTGTTGAACATGTAACACTTATCAGTGGGGATGATAGTTCAGAAAAACATATTTCTTTTCTTAGAATCATATATTTATAAACCACAGGAAATAGGTATTTCACTAAGGGTTCAGTAAATGTTGAACAGTTTAGTTTGCCAAAACAATTTAAGTAGGGGAGGCCTGGACAGTGTGGAACAATCAGCTTTCCCTTCCTTTGTACAAGTGATAGAAAGAACTTCTCTCTAAGGCTCCAGAGAATGCTTTGAAATACTCTACAGGGTATAATGTGGGAGAATCTGGCCATAGTTTCCATTTATATAAAGAGAGTTTTTATTTTAAAAGCACTTTCACATGCATTATGTAAATATTCAGTAATGAATATTTAATCCAAAGGCAACTGAGCCTCATCTATATTTTTATGGAGCATAATTTAAGCAACTTTTAGTCTCCCGATATCTCTGCCCTCTGAAGAACCCCACTTATGACAGCCTGTTAAAAACTAGATTTAATAAATGTCCAATATCAATTCACCTTGCATATAAATAAACCACTTCATTCCAAAATACAACTTATTACAGATAGCTTTGTTCTTCTAGAGTCCGTGGGCTGCACCGTAGTACAATGGAAATAGTACACTGCAGGACACTTAGGCAACCTACTCTGTAGGGCTGAAATTGCTCAAGATTAAAATTAAAACAATAAACTTCAGCCTAGATGTGTCTTCATTACTAAGGCTTTGGGTCATTTACTTTAACAATGTCAACTTACTTTCGGTCTCACATTCCGTTTAATTAGCAAAGGAAGTAATATGCAAGAGCTCACCTCATGGTGTCCCATTACCTTGGAGAAATGTTTTATCTGCTCCTAAAAATAACAAGACCAATCCTTACACCCTCTGTGGAATGAAAAGATATCTCAATGGGAAGACACCATACAAACACTAGAATAAAATTGGCTCTCAATGTCTAAAAAAGAATGTACTTAGAATGATGATAAAACAGGTACTGTGTATATTTTATACCTAACATTGTGTAAAAAAAAAAAATGCGTTGTCTCAAACCATTACATAAAAGTAATGTTCTAACCAGAAAAGAAATTCTAACCAAATAGTGAAGGGAAGCTGAAACTAATAGAAATAGTACATATCCATTCTGGTAAAATATCAGTTTAGTTACTAACAGTGGATATGAAAATCAACATATGTTTTACTTCCAAGTATTTTGAAATTGTAGAAGAAAGGAAATCTAGCTGTATTTATCCAACCCCTGGCATGACAATGCAGCCTGGCAGTCATAATATATAATTTTTAAAATAAATAATCCAAAGAGTAGTACAAGGTTTATTTTGGTTAACACAATGGAAGGCTTAAACAGTACATTGTATGAGCAGGACTCATTAGACATGATCATAAAGCAAATTATTTTATTTCTCTTATGTTTATTCTGGGGTGAAGTCCTCCTCCTGTGTCTGGATAAGACAGACTGGCCCCTAACTTCTCTATTCACAATTATGTAATGAAGAGTTCTATTATCATGTTAAGTCAATAAACAAGGTGTGCTCTATGGAAATCGTACTTTCTGTCCAATTTACTATAATTTTTTCACTCTCCCTCACTAGAGTCTGTTCCATGTAGTTTGTTTTAGGCCAAGGATGAGAGTTTGTAGACATTTTTCCCTACGGTTGCTCCTTCACATTGCTACCTCAACTTCTTGGTCCCTTTGGTTTTGGAATGGGAAGCAGGTAAGACAAATAAAGGGAGCAGGAAAGCACCAGACTTCTACTTTTATAAGATGGCTTCTATAATTACTGCAGATTTCCTCCTCCTGTAATTGCAAGGTCAGGTATACATTTTTCACCCATGAATTTCAGTCTCCACTCAGATCAGGCTGGCAGCAGCAGAAGTCACTATTAACTGAGGGCTTATTATATGCTGGATGTTATGCAAATTGTTTAATGTACATTTTCTGATAAAGACCCAGTTAGCACATTTAGGAGTAGGTTTGTTAATTTCATTAGTATGTAGAGAATGTCAAAATCAGAGAGGGTAAATGTATTCTTCAAATTATTATAGCTCATAAGGGAAGGAGGCAACAGGTAAACAAAGGACATGATGGCTCAAATGCTCTTATGTAATGTGTGATACTACCTCCCTGAATGACCTTGAATAAATGAGATACTGTGTGGAAGGTGATACAGATACTAACAACCACAGAGCCCACAAACAGAAGTTCTGCTTCATACAGCGCATGAGTGACTCAGTCTGTTGAGCATCCAACTCTTGACTTCAGCTCAGGTCATAATCTTGCGATTCGTGAGTTCAAGCCCCACATAGGGCTCTGCGCAGTTAGCGCAGAGCCTGCTTGGGATTCTCTCTCTTTCCCTCTCTCTCTGCCTCTCCCCTGCTCATGCTCGCTCTCTCTTTCTTTCAAAATAAATAAGTAAACTTAGAAGAAAAAAAAACTCAGCTTCTGATTCTTGGAACTAGATTTCTGTTTTTGTGATAGGGTCAGGCAGGTGAGAAGTAGACTCCGTGTCTTGCTATGTTGTATTTACAAAATAGGTTTGGTCTCATTACTGCTTCCTATCTAAATAAATATGTGTACATATACACCTACACACATGCACAAGGACACATATACAACTGACCATCTATTCAGCAAGCACTAAAACAGGCACTGGAAATATAAATATGAATGAAATAGAATCCCTGCCTCTAAGAGCCTTGTGGTTTCACTTTGAAGACAAGATGGATTATAACATGATCAGATAAGTGTTATTAATAGATGAAAAGAAAATATTTGAAGACCTTTGGGATAGCACAATTTCCTCCTTTGTCTATAAGGATTGGAGAATGAAGAGGCATTTCTGCACTGCAGGCCTTTTCTCCATTTTGCAGCTTATGTCACATTTAATTACATTCATTAGTCCATTTTTATTACTTATCTAAGTAACCCATTTATTTACACAGCATACAACAGTAAGCATTCTTGCCTTCTTGCAGGCATCTAAAAAATATGTCCCTGGGAGCCTCGGGGGCTCAATCGGTTAAGCATCCCACTCTTGATTTCAGCTTAGGTCACAATCTTGGGGTTTGTGAGATCAAGCCCTGCATCATGCTCTGTGCTGATAGCACAGAGCCTGCTTGGGATTCTCTCTCTTCTTCTTTCTCTGTCCCTTCCCTGCTCATGCTCTCGCTCTCTCAAAATAAATAAACTTTAAAGACTATGTCTCAAATGGCTAAACAAATGGATGATTTAGGGATTGGACTTGTCAGAGGTGAGGAAGCCTGAGATGATCTGGTTACTAACCATAAGAAGCTTACTTTTTAATAAGAGAAAAATATAAGTAAACAAATAAAAGCAATTAAATGCAGAAAGTGATAAATGCTGTAAGTTTTGTGGTAAGTGGTATAAGAAATGGCCGTGGGTGTCCTGTTTTAAGTCATAATAGATTTCACTGAGCTGGCATAGCTGTATTAAAATAAGCATCCCCTTCTTTTTCTGTCTTGATTCTTCTCCACTGCATAATCAATGAGATAGCAAGCTTATTGTTATTCAGATAGGTACCAAAAATTAATGTTTGGAATCAGAGTCATTTCTCAAATGAGATTGAAAGAGGTTTCTAACGGCCATTACCTCATCAGCATTTAGCGTCTCTTTTGAAGGACAGGAGAGTATGGAAAAGAAGAATCAGAATTAGGAAGAGTGGAGATAAAAGAAAAGCCAAAGGAAAGGAATTTTTTTCATTATGCTGTAGACTTTAATGGATCTTTGTTGTCAGTCTAATTTGTAAAGATCAATGACTTCTGTTAAACGGCAGTCTGGGCTTCCCTATCTCCTTTTAATTCATCTACTCAGCACATGCTTTTCCTTTTGAAAGATAAGAACACGAGGGAGTTTTCAGATATTTTTGCTAGTCCTTTTTTTTTCTTTCAGCTATCAAATAACCTAAAATGTATATGATAATGAAAACTTCTTATCAAGGACTAGGACATGAAAGCCACCATTCGAAACACTTGTCAAGATACAGGCAAACTCCAGTTTATCAGAGTGCATTTAGATTGTATTTACAAGTTGCCAAATATAAGAAGGAAAATGAGAAATTGAGTTCAATTTTCAGAAATTTCTTAATTTCTGGCTGTAAAGAACAACAATATAACTGGTTCAATTGTCACAAATTATCCTGATAGTCCTTATGTCTAAAAGGAACTTTAAAACTCTTTGTGCAAACAAATTTTAGATATTCCATGGAATGTGTTCCTCATACCATGTGGAATAGAAGATATGACCCTTGTTTTTAGTTGATCGTTATCTATTTACCTAATATTTATAAGACTTTTGTCTGACACTCAACACTGACGGATCCAGCTTTTTGTTACTTCAGTGTCTTGTTTTATTAGTTTAAAATACAAGAGGAGAAAAAAATAAAAACATAAAACACAAGAGGAGAAGAAAATACATTACATTAAAACACTGATAAATGGTAATTTAAATAACATTGTAAATATGTAATACTAGATGATAAGTGTAATTTTATATGTAATACATATTATATATAAGTATATAAATATATATGTTATATAAAGATATACTATATACATTTATAAATAGTATATGATATTTTACTATATAAAATTTCTACTTTTATGGATTCATATATATATGAATATTTTGCTTCTCTGTTTCCACAGAAGACAGCTCATTTCCAAAAGTAAGATATTACAAATTAATGGTATTTTATTGCAAACTTTTAGAATGCAGAATATATTCTAATATTTAGACACAGTTACCCACATCCACTGTATAAATGTTGAAAGTCCCACCATATAATATTAACATTGATATCCTAAACAACCTTCAATCATCTAGAGAAGAATCAATTACCTTTTGCATAATGTACTATAAAGGTCAAGGAAGTTGACTAATACATTTTAAAAGAGTTTTCAATAATACATTTTGAAATCAAAGGGTTTCCTGTTTGTCTCGCTTAAAATGAAAGATAATTTACCACAATATTCCATTTTATTTGCTATGTGATTTACTTTCAAAGAATTTTGGAGTCTATGGTAAAAAGACGGTCTAAGAAAATGAAAGAGCACTGTGACAAGAGTCAAACTGACTTGGGTGTGAATCTCATCTCCGATTATCAAGCAGATTTGTAATGGCAAAGCAGAAAAAGAGAACCTAAAAGAAAGGTTTATGCTCAATTTTTTTTTTCTCTCATTCAGCCTTGCAGCTGTAAGAACCCAGCAGAGTTCAACACCTAGGGCATAGGCTCAAAGAGTGGTACTGGGAGCCACGTTTATACCCTCATCACAAAAACTAATTGTACTCATGTCCCTGGGGCAAAAAGCAAAGGAAACAGAATTTGTTAGAAAGTCTCTAAGAAACCCATATCAGTGCTACTGACTGGCACAGACCCATTCATTCTGTCTTTCATTTCCCATTCCATTCTTCTTCAATTCTTTGTTTCCTTTAAAAACAAATCACGAATAAGACATATACTTACATTGAGAAATGAGAAAAGGATCTTAAGAAAAAGGCCCTTGAAGAATAGCAATAAATTGTTAGAAAGTACGAGATGAGTTATAATGGGAGAGTTCAAACAAATACTACTCCTTAGTCTCAAAAAATTACAAAAATACGACCTTTCAAAACAAGCTCACTGCTCAGATAAGAGAAATGGAAGTTCAAGGAAGTGATTATAAGACAAAGGAAGGAGATAAAATTAATCTGGAAGTGCGGAGAGGAAAAGTAGAAGTTAGAACTAAAGGCTCTACTGGGAGGAAAGCAGCATTCAGTGCCACAAAAGTAGAGCAAATGTGACTGACAAAAGCAGCTGGGAGACAGTGGTTAGGTGAGGATAACATAGGCTTGGAGGGACACCATGATTACGCAGGGTGTGAGGGAGGACAGAGGCAGAAATTGAGGAAATGCAACATCAGTGATCCTGACTGAGCAAACTTAAAGTAAATCGTGTGTAAAAAGCATATATATTATCTGAAATTTTGTTTTAAAAGTTTGTTTTCTAATTAAAAGGAAAACTCATTCCCTGAGAAAGAAAAATATAATAAAATAACTCAGACTATTCTGGTCAAGCTACAGAATTTCCATGGTTTCAAAAAAAAAAAAAAGTCAGGTTACATGGGGTAGAAATTCAGAATAACATCATATTCTTTCATAAAAATAGTCAGTAATGGGACTTACTGAAGATAAATCTCCACAATTTGGAGGTGAAAAAATATTGGTCGCTTGTGCTCAAAAACAAACAAACAAACAAAACAAAGAAAAGAAATTAAGATTCATATACAGAAGGAATAAAAAAGGTGGGGGAGGGGGATGTTGAATGAAGGAAGGTTTTAGGTAAGTGAAATGAAAAATAACCAAATAGTGCAGCCACCGGTGAAATTATCTAAATAAAAGAACTCAGGAATGAAGAAGCTGTGTTTCAGACTCATAAAATGACCTCCCGAAGCAAATTCATTATAAAATCCACCTCAAAATGACTGGAATTATATTTAATAGAATTTAATATAAATTTAAAAAGAAGAAAGAGTAGGTTGTGACGATTTCCCTGTTTTTAAAGGACGGTGTCAATAGTTATAGTCCAATTTAAAATTTAAAATACACAATTAAAGAACACATGATGATTTCACTCTAATGTGGAATTTAAGAAACAAAACAAATGAACAAAGTGGGGACAAAGAGAGGCAAACCAATAAACAGACTCTTGACTGTAGAGAACAAATTGGTGGTTACCAGAGGGGAGATGGGGGGGGAGGGAATAGCGGAAATAGGTGATGTTGATTAAGGAGTGCACTTGTGATGAGAGGAATTTAAGTAAAAACTTAAAAAAAAAAAAACATGATGATATTGGAACTATTTTCACTTTTCTCAACTTTAAAGGGACCTTTTTTAAGCACTATATTTTTGAGTGTATGTGTACGTGTGTGAATAAATATTTATCTTACATTCAACCATTCCTTCTCTTATACTTTTGTGGTGTTAGTTGTTAAATTTCACTAAAATAGCATAAAACTTTTTATTAAATAACAATCATAGCATACTTCATTTTTCATAAAATATTATCAATCTCTCCTGCTATACACATGTGTTTATAAGAAGTATCATAAATTATGGTTGGCAGATATTGATAAAGCATATTTCTGGGAGATTGGATATTTTATGATATTTTTACTAGTCTTTCTATTTCCCTGTATTTGTCCTGTATTTTCCTGTCTTCTTATAATGATCATATATAATTTAAAGAAAAATGCTTTTATTTTAGCCTTCAAAAATATCAGCATATTTCTTCCATCTCTGTATTCCATCATACTGTTTTATATTAAAATAGTGTTTAGCCATTTTCCAAAATGTTCTAATTATCAGTTGCCCCAAAATGATTTACATTCAGATTACAAATTATTCATATCCACACATTCACAAAAGTTTTTAAAGGTATACCTCCCCAAAGTCTGTTCTGGAAAAAAAAAATAGCAGGTTACTCTTCATTTTAACTCAGTTCTCTACAGATGTTGGGGCCCAAACTAAATTTAAAATAGTTCACTACTTGGAGCACCTGGGTGGCTCAGTTGGTTAAGCCTATGAGTCTTGATTTTGGCTCAGGTCGTGATCTCATGATTTGTGAGTTCAAGCCCCACGTAGAGCCTGCTTGGGATTCTCCCTCTCTCTCCCATGCTCTCTGTCCCTCCCACATGCTCTCTCTCTCTCTTAAAATAAATAAATAAACAAACTTAAAAAAAAAAACAAGGTCACTATGGTATGTGTATGAGTGCCTAAAATCTCTTCCTAAGCATATTCTCCCACCCACCACCACCTCGACCCCACCACCTACTCACCACTGCCAAGTAAAAGCTTTCATCCACCCGTCTGTTTCTATATCCTTCAGATGACCAGAGTTGCACAATTCAAGCATGAAACCATAGTCAGCATGGGCTCCATGCATTCTACACCTAGATTGAGCATAAGTTAAAATTTTGGGGGTCCACAAGTCTGAGTCACTGTCGTGACTGAAGGTCTTTTGGGTACTTTAAACCAAGAAAGGTTAATAGTGTTCCCATACATACAATCATGTATAGGTAAACTCTGGTTGAATTGTTAGGGTGGGGGTCAGCTCTCTTCCTCCCTCCCTTGTTCCCTTTCAGGTAGAGGTGTGTCCATTAGTGAAACACTCTTGGTTCCTCTTCATCCCTCCACTAACTTCTCTATTCCAGTCAGTCTATCATTACTGGTGTGTCTAACAAGCCTGTCTAACTCTGAGGATGAATGAATATGTGGAAGACCATTCAATTCCTACATATTAGCACTTTCTATAATAATTAGTTCCTTTTTTATTTTATTTTTTTTACATTTATTTATTTTTGAGAGAGAGAAAGAGCACTAGTGGGGGAGGGGAAGAGAGAGAGGGAGACACAGAATCTGAAGCAGGCTCCTGGCTCTGAGCTGTCAGCACAGAACCCGACGTGGGGTTGGAATGCATGAACTGTGAGATCATGACCTGAGCCAAAGTCAGACACTAACTGAGCCACCCAGGTGCCCCATATAATAATCAGTTGCTTAATAAAGATTATACTTTGACTTTCATTCGTCTGATCCTGTATAATATTTCTCAACTGATGTATAGCCTTGGAAGAGATATAACACTGAACTTATGATTGGACCCCACCAAAGTATATTGTAAATAGTAGGAAAACATTATGAAATGGTATAATCTCCAACCCTTAGGCTGTAGGATTCTGTAAAACACTGTCTCAAAACACTAATGCACCTTCTAAACCTTACTCAGTGTAGTATTCTGCATGCTGTAAATACTGATTCTGTTACCTATTTGGTTGGTAAATATCATAATAAGAGTACATAGCATACTGTTATCCTTATTACTATTATCATATTATAATGGACTATAGGGAAAAGGCTTTCATTTTTTTAAATTACTTCTTAAAGATATACTTTTTTTTCCCTTCAATTCAATGATCCATTTTTTTAGGTTAACATCTCTGGTATCAAGATACCATATAGCATACCATAGTTTGTCAGTATTACTCTTGGTTTCTTAGTAGTATTAAAATAATTACATGTCCTTACACTTAATAGCATAGTAGATTTGCTTAAATGTGGTATATGGACTTTCTTCATCTGGATTGAACTTGAAGTTTGAAAAGTGACTTTTAAAATCTTTTTTTTAATACTCACTGCTGTTGAAATAAGCCATTGCAAACGTGAATTGTTAAAATAAAATCAAAAGAAAATGCCAGAAATATTTTGCCTCTCTCTTCGAGATGTTAGTTTGAATCAAATATCTGGAAGTCAATGACTTCTCTGAAAGTGGATATGGATGTCCTGAAGCTTAGGGGATACCTGGGAAGTCAGAGTTTAGGGATGCCTAGAAATATCATGAGGTACAAAATTATTCCGTTTGCTTGGCAATTCATGGTTCCTGGCCTGCCACCTGATAAATTGATAATACACGGGTGTGCATAGTCTGAGAAAAATGCTCCTGTCCCCATACAGAACATTCATGCTTCACTCCTGGCTGAACTACAGAAAAGGCCACCAGATAACTAAAAAGACTGTATCCTTCGTGACAGGGTTAACAATAGCCACAGAAGAATAAAGGTCTCACTACTTGTCCAAGAAGTTTAAAAATGGGAGGTATGATCGTCCATATCCTCACCTTTGACAGACAGTATCATTGGAGATGTTCCACCTCTGTTGGGACTTGAAACAACAAAAGGAGAAAACTACTCTGTTTCCAACTTTGTACAATTGTCTTTATATAGTTTTGATCTTGTGTATTTTATAAAGATTGAAGATATTTATCTTTTTTGCCTTGGTCTGTTTAGCTATTTCCATCAATCACAATAACAACTTGTAGCAAGAAATTAAACTTTGCTCTTCCCTATGGTAAAAAATAGGGCAGTTACTTCCTTAGGAATAATTGTTTAGGAAGCATTTAAGGAAGATTATAGATCCCTGGAAAATACAGTGGCTTCATCTTCCTTCTCCTCTGTATTAAATTAACAGTACAGTGGAGAATAACCGGGGAAAAACTAACTTCAGCAAACTTGTAGTGATTTTACACTACTTGCAGAAACTGAGATGTAGTTCTCTTCATAAGCACTGAGAGATGAGATAAACCAATAAATCATTTACAGTCATTAATACTGTAGTTCTTTAGAAAGCCAAAGTCACACTTTCACACACCCACAACAATTACATTAACTGTATCAATACAAAGTCTGATATATCAGTTATGAAGATGCAAATTTGTTTCCTGGTTCAAAATGCATATCTGAAAAAACTTTTTATAAAAACACAGTTTTTGTTCCTATTTTTAAAAATCAGGTGGACATACACATGTTTTTTAAGTTAAAGTAACTAAAGTGGTTTAACCTAAGGAAAAAAATAAATAACTTGAGGATTGTAAAATGTTGGAAGTAGATGGCCACTTACTTATTTCCGAGCATTAAATTACTTTTAAAATGTCAATATAGCTATAATATCTTCAAGTACTTTCAAAATTTGTGTAAGAAAAATGTGCTATTCATGCTGGGTTATTCAGCATAAACTTCTATGTGGCTTTTCATATGTAGATAAATTTACTCTTCCAATAGAAACTAAGGAAATAAAAAAGGCCAATCAATTTCCTTTATGGGTGAAAACTGGCCCTGCTGCTTGGTGATATTCACCTTTTAAAGAGTTAGATAACAATTCTTCTTGGCAATGACTATCACACAGCGTATTATTTACCCCTTCTGAAAGCCATCACCATAGAAGATGATTAGGTTTTGTGTAAGAAATTCATTTGACCATAAAAATGTTAGTTGAAAAATAAATAAATAAATAAATAAATAAAGGCAAAATCCCTTCCTGTGAAATACAACATTAAATTTTCTCTCTACTGCTTTCTCTCTTCTACCCTTTACTCTCTGAGGTAAAATTTTATTTAAATACATCACAATAAATACCAGTAAGTATGTATCACAGATTCAGATAACTCTTACCTTCAAATCTCATGTTGTTCCTTGTTATCACCAATGCATTTTTTTAAGAAAAGAGCATAAATGACATTTGGTGATATCCTATCTTTAAAACTTCCTGGCAAAGAATTGTAGTTTCCACACTCTCAATATTTTGGGGAATTTCTCATCTTCTGCACTCTAATCCATCCTTTGGAAACATGTAAAATATGTACAAAGTACTGTAAATATATAAGCCCTATGAAGGTACCCATGTGAAATTTTGCCCTTTCTCACTCATGATTTTGAAATCAATAGTAGTATTTGGTGTAGGAAACAAAGGCAAAAATAAATAAATAAATAAATAAATAAATAAATTTCCTTGCTACTTTCAGCCCATTGACAAGTCCTTGAGACAGGCAGAGCGACCTTCCTCTGGGAGCTCAGCTGCCTGGATGACAACACTTTGCTAAGGACAAGAGGCAATCTTAGCTAAACATTATCCAGACCTTCAAGATCCTGTTTAAGTCTACTTTAACATACAAAAATTCTTTGGAAACTTCCTTTATCTCTACCTTTCAAGATATATATGTTGGCAATCATACCCCAAGCATATGGCCCCACTGATACACACCTGAAGGGTCTCATGACTGAGTTTTTATTAAACAACAATAAATTACCTTTTCCTAACAATGGCTAGCCCCCTCAGGATCCTGGAAACCTTGCTTCTAAAATACCGTAGAGACTTATGCCATGCCTAACCCTCCCCATCATGAAGGTATATAATCAGTCATCTGTCACAACCCCAGTGCAGCTTTTTCTGCCCACGGGTCCTGTCCTTGTGCTTTAATAAAACCACCTTTTAGGACTGAAGACATTTCAAGAATTCTTTCTTGGCCCTTGGCTCTGAAACTCAACACTTCAAACCACATCAGTATTCAAGTATCTTTTCCTTCATAGTTACATAGAGTAAACTATTATTAATATTCAACCCCTCCAAATATAATTATCAATCCTAAAACTTAACATGTTGGAGTGTACTAACTTCAATTCTGGAACTTCTGATATTCATGTTTTATATTATTATTTTAGATGATCTCATGTAAGGAAAGCTGTTTTTAAGAATGGAACACGAAATGAGATTTTAGTTTAAGTGATAGTCACCATCCACAGACTCATGGATTTTTAATTTTTATTTTTTCTGATTAGACTATATTTAGGCAACAAAGTTCATGGCATGTACCAATTTATAATTTTGTCAGGTGTAGATTTGAATTGCCTGTTGTGGGGCTTGAACTCACCAACCATGAGACCATGACCTGAGCTGAAATCAAGAGTTGGACACTTAACCAACTGAGCCACTCAGGTGCCCCAGGACTGCTTTGATTCTATGGAGATCAATTTGGGAGACCTGACATGATAACAATATTAAGTATTTTAATGCAAAATATGGTTGTTCTATTTATTTACATTTTTAAAAAGTTCCCTCAACAGTATTAGTTTTTCACTCCACAGAACTTATACATATCTCATTAATCAATTTCAAATATTTTATATATTTAATGCATTTAACATTTTTATTTTTCAAATTTTGTTGGAGAAATGAAGGAATATAATATGAATATAATGAATAGATTTTTATTTAAAACTTGTATAATGTGATATTCAAAAAATTAATTCTGTGTCTTTCTTCTGATTTTTAAAGATTTTCTAATTATACAATATTGGCATCATAAAGAAAAGAAAATGTTAATTTTTACTTTCAAGTAATTATTGTTGCTATTGTTCTTTTTCTTATCTTATTAAACTGACCAGGAAACATGTTGACAGAAGTAGTGAAAATAGACACTCTTGCCATGTTCTCAATTTTAAGGAGAAAACATTCAGTATTCCACCATTAGATATTTGTTACTGAAGATGTATTCATAAATGCTCTTCATCAGATTGAAGTAAATCCTGTCATTTCCTAATTTGCCAAGACTTTTGTGAATAGCTTTTGAAGTTTGTCAAATGATTTTTCTACATCTACTGAGATTTTTTTTTTCATTTTTCTTGTTTGTGTGGTGAATTACATTGATCTTCAAATCCTTGAATACTTGGGATAAACTCTACTAGATGCTGATATACTATCATTTTTAGAAAACACTCAGATGGATTTGATTTGCTAACATTTTATTAAGGACTTTTCCATCTATATTCATGACGGATATTTTTCTATAATTTCCACAGATATCAGGCAGGCCAAATTGACTGACAGTACTTTTTTAGTGTCTTATGTCATACTCATTTTCTGACCATTTTTAAAATCAGTTCCTCAGACAGAAGTTTGAAATCACTAATTATAGTTGTGGATGTGTCCATGTCTCACCTTAGTCCTTAATTTTTGCATGAAGTATTTTAAAGCTGTGTTATTAGTTACCTACACATAGAGGACTGTGTGTCTTTAAAGGAAATGACTCTTTTATATTTATAGAATGTCTCTCATAACTTTTTCCTGTTAGAAAAAATAGACAGAAAATTTTTTTCTATTAGAAAAAATGCTTTTTTCTAATAGAGAAAAAGTATAAAATACCAATAATAGGTGTAGTTTTCTACACCATCTACACACTTTGTCTATTTCTCAGTGTTTAAGGTTAATATTTTTTCTTCAGGCTTGAAATATAACTGACATAACATTATATTAGTTTCAGGTGTACAGCAGATTGATTTGATATTTGTATATATTGCAAAATAATGACCACAATAAGGCCAATTAACATCTGTTACCATACATAGTTACAAAAGGTTAATTTCTTTATTTTTTAAAGTTTAGTTTGAGAGAGAGAGACAGAGACAGGGACAGAGAGACAGAGAAAGAGAGGGCAAGGGACGGAGAGAGAGGAAGAGAGAGAATCCCTACCAGGCTCCACACTGTCAGCCTGACTCAGAGCTCAATCTCATGAACCGTGAGATCATGACTTGAGCCAAAATCAACAGTCGGATGAGAAACAGTTAATTTCCTTAAAAGAGCATATAATTGTCTTATTAAAAAAAAATCTAGTCTGACAACTTTGGTCCTTAGTTGATGTGTCTCTTCTATTTAAGTGGAAAGGTAAATAGAAAGGTCATTTTTCCATCAACTATCTGTTTTTGTTTTCTCCATTTGATTCAACTCATCTTTGTTTCTTTTTTTTCTTCTTTCCTGAATTTAACTGGATTATTTTAATATTCCATTTTATTTCATCTATTTGTTTAGTCAATACTCGTTTCTGTTTAGTGGTTTCTCTAAGGTTTCTAATTAATGCATTTTTATTTATCAGTCTATCTTCAAAATGTATTATATATATTTGTATAAGATCGTCAAAACAATGTACTCCCAACTTCCCCATCCATTCTTTGTGCTATTATTTTAAATATACTTATGCAGTAGACATCTCAGTGCTTTGCTATTGTTTTTACATTAAAAACTCAGTTATTCTTAAAAAAAGATACCTGCATATATGCCATCTTCACACTTTTTTTACTTGTATAGATCAGAGTTTCCTTTTGGTATAGATTTGTTTGTTTTTGGCTTGAAGAACTTCCTTTTATATTTTTTGTGAAAAATTTTTTGTGAATTTTCTTCAACCTCTATCTGTGTGAAGATCTCTAATTTGCTTTCATTTTTTGTTTTTATGTAAATTATGTTTTTCTTAATATAGATATTTTCTTGATATAAAATTCTCAGTTGTTTTCTTTCAGCATTTTAAAGTGTCATTTCATTGTCTTCTGACACACATTATTGCTGATGATAAAACAGTGATAATTTTTTTCTTTGTTCCCCTGTACACAATGTATCCTTTTCTGGATGCCTTTACTATTTTCTCATCACTTTTGGTTGGAAGAGATTGCTTTGTCATATGCTTTCAAATGGTTTCCTTTGTATTTATTTATTCTCCTTGGATATTGTTCAGACTCTTTGATCTAGGCAGCACTACCTTTCATCAAATCTGGAATATTTTCTTATTATATTGAAGATTTTTTTGCACACAACCTCTATTCCCTTTTGGGATCTAATTTCTTGATAAAATTTACAGACCACTAAGTCTTTGTTCATTTATTTTCAGTTTTTTTTTCTCTCTATGCTTCACTTTGAAGGGTTTCTATTACTATGGTTTCAAGTCTACTAATCTTTTCTCTGCAGTGTTTATTTTGTTCACAAGACCATTAATATAAAATAATTTACTTTTAAAAATCTCTAGATATTCAAGTTCTTTTCTGTTTTGTTTTGTTTTGTTTTGTTTTGAGAGAGAGAAAAGGTGTGAGTGGGAAAGTGGCAGAGGGAGAGGGAGAAAGAGAATTTTAAGCAGGCTCCATGCCCAACATGGAGCCCTAGGAGGGTATCGATTTCACGACTGTGAGATCATGACCTGAACTGAAATCAAGAGTCAGACTCTTAACCTACTGAGCCACCCAGGTATTCCCCCCTTTTTGTTTTAGTTACTTTTTTATATTTCAATTTTCCAATTCATTATGTCTATGCTTTCTTTATATTCTTAAATATATTTATTGTAGCTCTACCAACATGCTTGCCTGATAATTCCAACATTTCTAACACTTTTAGGTATGTTTTTATTAACAGATTTTTCTCTTGGTTGGAAGTCTTATTTTCTTATTTCTTTACATGTCTATTAATTATTGTTTGGGTGGTGGACATTGTTTTCATGGTTTTAATTCTCTGTTTTCTGTTGTATTCCTTGAAAAATATTGAGCTTTTCTCTGGGTAGCAATTAGTTATCTGTGAATTAGCTTGATTATTTTGAGGCTGTTCTTTAAATCTTTGTTAGGGTGGCTCTAGAGTAGCCTCTTATTTAATTATAGTTTATCCTGCATATGAGATATGGTCTTTCTAGTGTCCTTACTGAATTATTTTTCCTCTCGGGCTGGTCAGAACTCCTGTCTTCCTGTCTGGGGGGAGCTCCAGAAATTATATGGTTTATAGATACTCTGTTGTTCCATTACTTTAAAGTTGTTCTTCAGCTGACCCAAGAAGTCTCTGTCTATATAAATCAAATTTACCAGTGAGTCAAAGACTCAAGGGAACCTTTATGTGCTTTTCTGCAGCTCTTTCTCTGCATAGCTCCATTATCTAAGTACTTAGCCCCCCAAATTGTAAACATCTCACCTTCTCCAAATCTAAACTTGAACCTCAGAAAATTATTTGAATCTACTTGGGTTTCTCTTCTCTGACCTGTGCTCTGGAAAGTTCATCTAAAAAGAAAGCAAAAGCTTTCATGTCATTTATCTCTCTCTCTCAGAGATTACATTTTAATATCATCTTTTTCCAAGGAAAGAAATAGAAGTTTCTTACATTTTATGCAGTTTTGTAGTTGTTTATGCCTAGAAGGCTAATCTGAGATAGTTAAACCATATGGTAAAAGAGAAATACATCAGGTATATTGTATTACCATATGGATGTGTTATTAAATCATGTACTTTATCTTGTTTATCACTGTGTTAGCTACCTTAAAGATGAAAGCAAATGTCAATCACCTTTGGAGTCTATTATCAGTTAGCTGCACCAGTTCCTATGTAATGCAAAGAGCTTAGAACACTATCATTGTTGGGGCGCCTGGGTGGTGCAGTCGGTTAAGCGTCCGACTTCAGCCAGGTCACGATCTCGCGGTCTGTGAGTTCGAGCCCCGCATCAGGCTCTGGGCTGATGGCCTGGAGCCTGTTTCCGATTCTGTGTCTCCCTCTCTCTCTGCCCCTCCCCCGTTCATGCTCTGTCTCTCTCTGTCCCCAAAATAAATAAACGTTGAAAAAAAAAATTAAAAAAAAAAAAAAAAGAACACTATCATTGTTTTATGTTTATCCACATTTGGTGTGATTATTATCACATATTTTGATTTTGCAATAATAGAAACACCACTATATATTACTACTTTTCATATATTTTTTTAATTCTCTCTGGGTTTCATTTTAAGAGTTTCTATAATTTTTTAACAATAGGTTTCTATATTTAAGCAGATATTAATTCTTTCATGTGCTCTTCATTGTTTTCCCTGCTTCATTATGCCTCCATCTTATATTATTTTCCTTATGCATAAAGCAATCTCTATGAATCTTGTTTGTGAAAGTCACATAATATGGAGTTAGCTTAGTTTTTGCTTTCCTGGCATTGTTTATCACCTATACATTTTAGAGATATACTTTTTCTGGGTATTGGGTTTTCTGTTTTCTTTCTTTTTTTTCTCTTTCTTTCTTTCTTTTTTTTACATTGGCATTCTAAATATGTCATTTAATTTTCTTCTGTTTAATACTATCTCTGTGGAGAAGTCAGTTGCCAATTTTATTGTTGCTCCTTTAAAGGTACTGTGTTTTCTTTTTTCTTCTGGCTACTTTCAAGATTTTCTATCTTTGGTTTACTTTGTATACAAATGTTTTGACGTTTCTCAAGCACCTAGACGTATGGATTGACTGGATTGATATCTTTCCATTAATTTTGGAAAATTATTGTCTGATATCTCCTGAAAATTCCCCCCACCCTTTCTTCTCTAGTGACCATTCCCATTAGATAAATTATAAGATACTCTCGTCATGTCCTCTTTATACCTCGGTGCATATGCTGCACATCCTCTACTACTTTATCTTTCCATTCAATCATACTTCCCTCTAATACATTTTATTCTCACATAATTTAAAATCAATTTAGTTCTTAATTTCAGTTATAATATCTTTTCAATTTTAGAATTTGCATTTAATAATTTTTCATAGATTTCAAATCTTTAGAAAAATTCTTTGGCAAAATTCTATTTCACTTATTCTCCTGAACTTATTATACATTGAACATTATACATTATATATATTTCAAAATCTATCCTTGATAACTCCAATATCATGATCATCTCTGTTTCAGTTTTCATTGTCACTTTTTCTCTGAATTGTCAATTATTTTTTCCTGTCTCCTGCATGCCTGTTAATGTTTGTTTGAAATTCAGATACTAGTTATTAAAAATCTGTGTTTTTTTTGAAGCACTCAGTGATTTTTTTTTTGCTTCATAGAGATTTTGATTTCTGAGAGGCAGTTAGAGAAAATCAAGCAATGAGATTACAGCTAAATTTGAGTTTGTGTGGATATTCTTCTATTTCTAGGTCCACTTCTAGGACGTAGCATTTCAGAGATTACAATGGAAAAACTGAGACAGTTACCAGAATCTTTTTCCTGGTAAACCCTGAATTTCAGAGTCCACTTCTGAGGGACTCGGGAGAGCTGGGCTCATCTCTTTAGTCTCTTAGCTATTGTTCTCTGCCTACTGTCTTATCCTCTCATACGATTTAGCATAGTAATCAACAAATACCTTTCAGAGAAAAGCAATGAATAATGCACAATGGACTTCAACATGCTTCCTTTCTCTCTGGGATCTTTAATTCCTTGGCTCCTTAATTCCTGGCAATTTTGGCTGCTTTCCAATGCTGTCTGAAGAATAACTTTATGAAAGATCTGGCATTTACAGTTGTTTTTCTTAGGGTGATTATTCTGATAAAATGCTATCTCATATCCGGAAGCGGAAGTGAACTGTTTACCTTTTAACTGTATTAATTGGTTACATATTATCCAAATGTAAATCCATTATCATTGTTCTTAATGTGTGCCTCATTTAAAGGATGAATTATTAAAATGTTGGTCTCTAAATTGATGAAACTAAAATTTAATCTATACTGAATTGGAGACAGAAGAATGACCTGCAAATTGGGAGGCTGAAGGTTGTTATAAGAAAACACCAAAATTGTGATCATGAAATTACCTCTATCTTTCACTGATTACGGCTTCTAAATCTTACTAGATCCAGTTTTAAATTTGCATTTTAGCAACAAATTTTATGAAGAATCCATTTCAATCTTTAAAGTTGTATATGTATTCTAATGTATCAACTTTATTTGTAAAGGAGTATGTTTATATTATTTATGAATAAAATGCAAAAAAACATATTTAGAGTGTGTGTAGTCATTTTTTAAAAACTGGTTGAAGTTTGAACAGAAAAGCATTCAGAAAATGCTGTGATAGAAAATGCATATCTAAAAATTTTTGTGAATTTGACTTTATCTTCAGGAACTTTCTGGAAGCAAGCCCAAACCTCTAGTATTATTTAGGAAAATGTTAAATTAAAATAGTGATATATCGTACAAGTCACAGTCTTTTTATTCTATGCTGACAAGAAACATGCACATGTATCTTTCATTCTTGATTAACTTTCACTAAACTTTAGATCCATGTAAGTGGGAATTCATATTCCTTCCAGAAACCTTGACGTCCACAAAAGAATATTTTAATTAGGTAGTTCTATTGATCAGTTGGAGAAATATTTTAAGTACTAAGTAAGACACTAAATTTATTTTCTGAACTGGTACATGCTCTCATTTTTTATTTACGTGAATTGTCAGAACTATTGAGAAAATGAAGGTTTGTTAAAGGATTTCTATTAATTCAGTCTGATTACCATTGAATCTTATAATCAGCTTCATATTTTAGCATGAATAACATGTAATTTTGCAGCCTGGGAAACAACATTTGGTTTTTACATCTTTATCAACATCAATCCAAGGCTGCAAGTTACTTATTAAATAGCACAATTTGGTTTAAATTCAGCTCATCAAATATGAGTTTCTCATCTCTCTGTTTAAGATAATTTAACTTTCTGGGGGTAGGGGGGAAGCTATCATGTTGATGTTGCACAATTCATTAATAAAAACACAAGCAGCCATATTTCAGTGTAGGTTTTGCAACGACAGATTGCCAAAAACTTCTGCAATTTCTACTTTGAAAACTGGAGTCCACCTGTACTCATATTAGGCAGGCAATATTTATATATTTCCTCTATGGCAGATAAGAGATTTAATATTTCTATGCATCTTTAGGAAGAAGTGAGAGAGCCTGGTTTTCCATACATGGCAATCATCTTTAACTGGCAGCATTTGTGACAGAATAAACTCCATTAACTTGTTCTATTAGTGCTCTGTGCAGTCAGCAAGATCAATGCTGCATAAAATGATGAAATGACTAACAGACTTCCTCAGAGTCCTGCCGAGTGCTTTATGCCACCCAGAATATATAATTACTGCTCACATAAACAGGTAGAATTTGGTATTCTATTGCTCAGGCAATCCCTGGAAATTCAAGTTCTTAATGAGAAGAATAAAAATAAAGTCTTTCCTGTCTGTGCATACAAAATCATTTATTATACTTTTATTATGGACCTGTTATATGAAAAATAAAACTGTAGAGTAAAACCTAATCTCTTTTTTTTTTATTGGCTAATATGATGACCAAACAACTTGGCACAACCTAAAGAGCTTCAGACAGAAGAGATTCTCTGACCAGATGTCTCCCCAAAGCCCATTAGTTACTTGTGGACAGCAGAACACAAGGTGAGCCAAAAACAGAGGAAATAGGAGCTAATGAAGCCAGCAGACCTGAGGATACTTTACCGAATATAAGTAAACAAGAGACAGATATCACACCATTAAAAATAATCCAAGCTGCGTGTTTTGAAACAGGTATCTTGCTCTGGAGACGCCACAGCTGCTGGTACTTATCTGAAGAGAGGTGTTCTCTACTAGGAAACCTCATGCAACAAGGAACATTAGCCACTTCAGAAATATAAATGGGATTTTTCTTTCCTTCTGCCTCCATTTTCTGCTGTCTGCCTTTCCTCTCTACCACCCTCCCCTGCTTGCCCATTTGAGATGAAAGCTAGCTTCAGAGCTGACTAGCTGCATGGGCCTGCCAATACAAACCTTGAGTATATTACATTTTAGTCTAACAAAATATAGGAAGCATGAAGCTAAGCAATCACAAAGAAAATGATTGAAAGGAAGAGGCAGAACAGATGTAGAATGAGGAGAAGCATGAAAAAAAAATCAACATTAAAATCAAATCCAAGCCATTTTTTGCTAGCAAGAATGAGTCTATGATTTGCAGATTGAATATAACTAAGAAGAAAGGTATTTTTCATAACAATGATTTATATATTCAGCCTTTTGTCGGAAAAGGATTCTTTTTGTACTATAGCAGTATCTCTTCTTGCTCTTATATTTAAAGGTCTTTTTGCATTTCCATTATAAACCCTTAGAATGAGTGTTTTGTAACTTGGCCACAAAAATGCACTGCAGATAGAAATTTTAAATTCAAGATATTATTCTTGCGGTGGATTTTCTAGGCTATTAACATTTTCATCTGTCCATTTGTGAGTTAATAAGACTATATGACTTGTTTAAATGTTCTAGTTATAGACAATTGTTAATGCTTCCCTACATAAGTTTTTTTCCTGAAATAAAATTAAAACTAAATGATGTAACAGTCTCTTCTGAATCAGTAGTTTCATGTTTATAACATCCATGTTATCAGGAAGTGAAAGTGAATGATTTGGATTTATTAAAGAGGCTGTATAAATCATGCAATCAGAACAAAGTGACAGAAGTTATTTTTGATCCACAGAATCACTGAAAATTAGAGTGGTAAAGAAATTAAAAGTCACTTAATGTGGTTAGGGTATAATAACCAAAGCAATACTCCAATTACCAAAGCAATATTACTCCAAGAAATAACCAAAGTTTATGTGTCTGCTATGCAATATAGTCATAGAAATTTCCTTAAATTTTGCTCAGGATCAAATTAAGGTTTTGTCCATAAACAATTGAATGAAGGACATCACTTCCCTCAGAGTAAGTTCAAACTCATAGTGTGTCTATTCTGACTTCCATTTGACGTCAGAGAAATGTCAATAGAGAGAGCATATTGTATTTATATAACTCTATTCAATATCAAGGTTTATCACATTTTCCAAATTTTTCTCCCAGATTGTACTTAGAAATTTGTTAGGGGGCACCTGGGTGGCTCAGTCGGTTAAGTGTCCGACTTCGGCTCAGGTCATGATCTCGCGGTATGTGAGTTCGAGCCCTGCGTCGGGCTCTGTGCTGACTGCTCAGAGCCTGGAGCCTGTTTCAGATTCTGTGTGTCCCTCTCTCTCTGACCCTCCCCCGTTCATGCTCTGTCTCTCCCTGTCTCAAAAATAAATAAACGTTAAAAAAAAATTAAGAAAAAAAAAGAAATTTGTTAGGAGGAATCGTAAGAACTATGGCCTAGAATAAGGTATATTTGAGTAAGTATGTATGTCTAGACTCATTTGTGTTGTAAGAATATTAAGGAAGGTGTCAAAGATTGTCCACTTCTTTAATTCAAGTAAAAACAAAATACTCATTTGTCATATATACAAAGTGCTATTCCAGATCCTAGGGAATCAACAAAACATTACCCTATCTTTATATAATTTACACTCTAACAGAGGAAAAATATAAATATTGATCAACTAGATAGATTGTGATATACCCTATGACAGGTTTATGCATGCGGTGCTATGTAAATAGAACATAGAACTGTCTTTTCCAGTCTGGGGAGTCAGAAAATCCTCTTCATACACACAAAATTTTCTCCAAGTATTCCAGATAAGAAAAGTGTTAACATATTCAACAAATAAAAAGCCAGAACAAAACAAAAGAAAAAACAGTGGAGAAAAGGACATTTTCAACACAAAAATTATGAGTATATATAAATACACACAGGAGGGAAAAGACAAAGAACAATAAATGAAAGACTAAAGAAGAATGAAGAGGCAAGGAGTAGTGAGAGTTAAAATTATAAAGATACGCATAGTTTAGACGGTTAGGCAATGCAGGGCTTTTCTATCATACTAAAATCTGTTACTTACAATAGAAGTCATGTATAACTGTTGAAAACTTAATACTCTGATGTGATCAAATATGAGTTTCAGCTAAGATGTTCTGTTGACAAAGCTAGACCAATGAGGAAACAATCCAAATAAACCTTTGTCTAGGCTATTCATACTAAGTGTGGAGAGGATGCAACACAAAAATCATAATAAAAAATAAAAATAAACGAAGTTTGATAAACAGGAAAGAGGTAACACCAAGTGTCATCAAGAATATGAGAAAATATAATGAGTTTATTTGAAGGTATTTGGAATTTGAGGTGATCCAGAGATAACCAAGAGTATCTTTGCCTATCACATTTTCAATACTGGATTCTTAGTTAATATTGAAGCTGTAAAATAATGACAAAGAGATAGGGTGAGAATATTACCAGAAACCTGAGGAATGCCATGTTTATAAGTTAGGAACTGAAAAACAGGAGCCCATAAAAGACACTGAGAGACAAGAATCAAAGTAGAACAGGATAAGTTTGGGGTTATATGAAGTGCAGGAAGTTAAAAGAACTTAGTATCATAAAATGCAGAAGAAACCGATAAGAAGACAAATACTGGAATTACTGGGGTGCCTGGGTGGCTCAGTGGGTTGAGTGTCTGACTTTGACTCAGGTCACGATCTCACAGTTCATGAGTTCAAGCCCTGCGTCGGGCTTTGTGCTGACAGCATGGGGCCTGAAGCCCGCTTCCAGCTCTGTATCTCCCTCTCTCTCTGTCCCTCCCCTGTGATTCTCTCTCTCTCTCTCTCTCTCTCTCAAAACCAAATAAACATTAATTTTTTTTTGGAAGACAAATACTGAAAGTCTACTTGCTTTGAACAAAGAGGTGAAGAACTGAGTTGATTCAATGCAATTGGAGTAGAAGCATGATTACAGTAGGTTGAAGACTGGATGGGAGGTAACCGAATAGAGCTTAAAACACCATGAAAGCAGAATAAGTTCTATCTCATTTTTCATAGAATATCCAGGCATAGCATAGAGCCTGACATCAGAAAGGTTTTCAATAATAGTGTGTTAGTGGATAGACCCAAATGAACTGATTCATCACTTTTCTTTCCAGAAATGGAACTGAAAGAGAAGAAAATAAATTGAGCCTATAGTTACTGGGGAATGTAGTATTTAGAAATTTCATTTTCATGTATTTCTGTGCAGAAATCTAAAAGCAGTTCTTGGCATTAGAAAATCAAAATTTGAACAGAAAAGACATTGATGAAGAGGTAAATTATGAAACAAGTTCTAAGAGATGAGATTGTGTAGGATCAAGGGTAAAAGTGTGACAGTCTTATTCCCTCAGCTTGGAGGGAAAGAATTCTGGTTGGGTATGATGTAGATAAGTGTTGGGGGGGTGGAGGGTAGGGTTTCGAATGTCTGACATGATTACAACATAAATTTTACACTTTTTCGTATAGAAGAAGGCAAAGCAAATTTTTGAAGGCAAAAAGTAGGAGGCTGGCTAAAGATTGTAAGAAAAGTTGTCAAATTTCAGAAAAGAGAATTATAGATAATAAGCAAGAAAAGCAATTGATAAGCAGCATTAGGTTAGAAACATCAATTTTTAATATCATCCATTTATAAAGCTAAGCAATTTGGGGGTAAAAGAGAAAGGAAAACAAGAGTTTAAAGGAATTGACTAGTTCTACAACCATCTTCTTTGATGCTCAAAGTAGGGAAATAAAGCCAGAGGGTGCTTGGCCTTACGAAAAGGAAAAGAGAAAAAAATTTGGAGATTTTTAGGAGGTTGAAGAGCAAGGGTTAATGAACTAAGGGTATGAGATAGAAGGGATAAGTGATTTGATCAGGAAGTGAGATATTAGCATTTAATATGCCTAGATGGAGAAAGATGTTAACCCATAGGATATGGCTATGGAAAGTCAGTGGCTCACTATACAAGGGTGAAAATTACTGGAATTATACGGATCAAACTACTTTTTAAGCTAAGATGTAACAAAGGTTCTTCACATAGGTATTACAATGACTCAAAATGGTAGCACAGCTGGACATAGAAAAGAAATCAATAAGCCAGGTGCAAAGTATTCATGATAGGTCAGACCAGTCATTGATAGTGATAACATCATTCAGGATGCATAGCTGGTGGGGTAATCTAGTGGCATGAGATTTAAAGAATGGTCTTTCTATTAGAATAGAATCCAAGGGCTAGGACAAATGACATAAAATACACATATAATTTCGACATTACAATTAAAACTTCAATTTACATTAGATTGCTTTTAGTTCAAAATTTTTATTGTGTGCATTTTGTATCATTTCATGGGTTATTTACTGTGGATGTATAGATGATTAAGAAAATGTGTGTGTAATTGAAGAGCTCGAAAACTACTAGGAGCTCAGTTTATCAGATCTTATAACTGGAAAAGGTTTTACATGTAAATGAGTTCATAAACATCAAGCCTATCATTATTTTTATCCATAATTTGCAGCTAATTGTTTACTTAGAATCTGCTAAGGATAGTGATTGGTTTATGAAGTCAGATCAAACCTATCCCTGCCTTTAAAAGAATAATAATCTATTTGTAAGTAAAATGAAAGAGTAATATGACATATCACATAAGTGATAAAGGCACTACGTGTTTCAGGAATTTGGAAAGGGAAACCAGGCCATGTTAGCTTATTTTCTTGTAAGCCTCAAAGAGTGCTTCCTCAATAATCACCACACTGTTATTGTTTTGATTTAAAAAATGAATGGAGTGAAAGATATTCTAGAGGGCATTTATAGAACGTCCTCAGACATTCTAGAGGGCATTTATAGAAAACAGAGCATCCTCTGAATTGGCTCATTCCCTGCTGGATCTGCCTAGGGGAATAAAGATAATTATGGTGATGAGTTGTATCATTATTATTTTAATTTATTGAGTGCTAATGGTACACTCAGCAATGTGGTAAATAACAAAGAGGAAATGATCACTCCAGCCTCAGGACAGAGGCAGAACACAATAACACACAGTGATATGGAAGGGGAGGGCAAGTCCAATGCTCAGTGGCTTTTTAGAACAACTAAACATGGAACAGATGATTCAAGCTGATCTAACAAATATTGATCAATTTGTTGTGGCAATTGATATAAAAAAGTCACTGACCCTTATTCTTGAGGATAAAAATGGGAAGTAAAACCACAGTCAGAATGATGAGACTATAATATAATAGGGAATGGTGGATAGAATGTTTACCTTGGGCTTATGAATCTTTTTTCTGAATCATCTGAGGTAGAGAATATGCCCATGATTGCCAAAAATCTAAATGTCTCCAAGGATATAGGAGACTACGATGTCTCAGGAGAAATAGAATTATGTATCCTCAAGTCAGATTCAGGTGAGAGTCTTACTTATGTCTTCCATCTTGGAAGGGGTAGGGTACAAAACACCCAAATGGAATTGAAGATAATTTTGGAAACTTAAAAATTAAGTAGTGAGAAAGTAGAAAGATTATTACTAAAAGAGTGTTCTCCATCTTTCATTATTTTTCATACTTCCCCGCTTATGAACCTTTTCTTAATAAATGAGAGAATCCACATTGAATCTAGGAAAATTGAAATTGTTATAATTTCAGGAGAAAGACAGATAGTGCTCAGCTTTTGGACATTCACAGTGTTCACAGTGGTCTTTGGGGAATTGAAAGGAATTCACTGAAAGGAGCTGAAATGAAGAATAATGTTATAGAAAGAACTTGGTAGATAATTCAAGGAAAGCCAGATTACCCTGCTGCAGGCTAAAAAGAGAAGAGGGGAATATTGCCCCTAGAGGGTGAAATGGGGTCACCAATCCTGGGGGAGTGGTGAGCTTGAGGAGAGAAGAATCAACAGTGAGAGGTCCCTAATATTTCTTTGCCCAAAGCCAGGGAGATCTGAGGATCCCAACCAGTATTTTCATACCATCATCTGACATTTTAGTGAGCATGTCACATAACCCATGCTGAGCAAGCATGTCATTTCTTCTTATCACTCTTGGGAAATAGCTTTCCATCTGCAGCTGTCTGAAATGGCTTTTGGATCTAAATAAGAAGGTAGCCTGTCCCTGCCTCAAAGATGCCAGATCTTAACTTATATTGCTTTATGTTGACCATCTTGATTCCCAATGTCCTAGGGCACTCTTTTATGCCTATGTAACAGAGGTTGGAGATCTTGAAAACAAAATGTCCTGAGGAAAAATATAGAGTGTTTAAGAATGAGGGATTCAAAGTCAGACGGACCTATATTCAAATCCTAGCTTTTTAATCTTATTCCTAATTATACATCATCAAAAAAATTATTTCTTCATATTAACTATATGACAACTGAACGGATTAAGGGTCTTCAAGGATAGAAAGCACTTCATTTAGTTCCATCAACATGATCGGACAATGATTAAATATCTGCAATCCAGATTCTAGACTTTGTCACAAGAACACCACAGCTGTTTCACTATAGCCCCTCTGTTTGGCCAGCTCTGGACTGTCTGGATATACTGCAGATAGACCAAGATTGTGCCATAAGAAAATTCTCATCACATTATGCTACTTTCATTTTTTAAATAAGAAAAAAATTTCATTAATACACTGTCAAACAAGAATTCAGGTGTGGAGAAGGAATTCACATTATTCTATTCAAACGGGAAATTTTACTGTAAGATTACATGTTTGAGTTAAAGTCAGTAAGGCTGTCAATACCCCAGAAGACATGGGGATCAATGAAAAGGGGCGACAGTTATAGCGGGGACTTAACATTAAGGGAATTATTCAGGGGTAAGAGTTTGGTGGTATGTGTAGGAGTAACCATTGGTTAGGGGGATGTGATCAGGGGATTCTGTCATGCTTCGTACATCTCCCTAAGTCTCATAGTCTTATGGTGGCACTGCTTCCTGCAAATTACTTTTATCATTATCTTCAAGATAATCATGTCAAGATGATAGTTTTTTAAAAGTTATGATTAGAAATCTCCTTCTGTTATGAATCTCTTCAATTTCCCTTGCCATCTTCTTCCTCTCTCCCTAAATTCCACACATGTTGCATAAATAAACAGTTCTTTGGTAACTCCAGGCAGCAAACAGAAAATAATAATATGTATTGGCTCCAAGACACATATTTTTACATGTTAATATTAATGGAATCTGACTGTATCTCACAACTGATGGTGTACAAAAATTAAATGACAGGGCATTTTCTTTCTTGAGGGCACATGACAAACTATATATTACAGTGGATGGCATCGTAGAGTTGATAAAATACAGTATACTCTTTGGCTAGTATAGGGAGTAGAGTTGTAAGATCATTTATAGAAGATCATGACAGAATTGGAGGAAAGAAAAGTATGATTATCAACAAAGGGGATTCTGAATTTTAAGATGTAACACACAAGGATGAATAATGAAAGGAACACAAATTCTGTCATTTGAGAGACCTAGGCTTAAAACCACAGGGCCTACATGAAACATTTAGTATCATTGTGATATGGAAAACTTATTTTAACTTTTCTGAGTTTTAGTTCTCAGCTATGAGATGAGATGATAATATCTTTAGTGCTTTAGATATATGACCAAACCTTCAACATCTATTACATATTTTTAAAAAATAAAAAAATGGATTATAATGCTACTATTAGAAAAGTAATGTGGTATGTGCTTCTATTTATCTGTTTATAGGGTAAAAAATGGCTGTTGTTCCATTTCCGACCTTCCTCTTTACCATATCATTAGTGATGCTTCACAGAGATGCCCCTCTGCCGCAATGTTTATTTGTTCTTGAAATCGCTTGAATACACATAATTGCCCTTTTTGTTGTTTTAATTTAAGTATTACCACTTAACCTCACGATTTTCTGACAAATAACTTTTGTTGAAAATAACGTTACCTGAACTGAACTTGGTTTAATTGATTTATTCAATGGAGACATTAAGAATAGCATTTGAAAAGCTCAAATTAGTCTAAAACTAGTTATAGGAGCTGAGGGATGGAATAACGCCACGATCAAGGTCCTACCTGTCAAAGCATTTCCACTAAAGAATTCTTTGAAATAAATTCCATTTTTAGTTCCTGGGACTACAAAGCCTCTAAATGACAATTGTTCATTGCATCACAAGTGACAAGGTATTTATGTCATATTCTGTAAGCATCAAAATATTAAAGAAAATAACCAACCTCCATGAATGGCAAATAAAATAAATGATTTAGACAATTATAAAAAGAACACTGAGCTATTAAAATTAGTCTGATCTTTAAGAAATTTCAGCCCAGCAGCACTAATGTTATTAAAAATAGCAAGATCATAACAAGTAGTCATTAGTATTTGCATATGTGAGTGAGAATGTTCTTAATTACAAATTACATTCTCTAAATTATTTAGAAGCTATAAATCAGCTCAACAAAGAATAACAAGTTTAAGGAGTAAAGTGTTTCAGAAGATTTTCAAATGCAAATGATGGCAACATCACCACCACCAAAAAAAAAAAAACAACAGAATTTTTGCTCCTTTTTCTTATTTTTGTAAGCTTATTTATTTTGAGGAGGGGGAGGTGTCAGGGAGAAAGGGAGAGAGAGAGAATCCCAAGCAGGCTCAGCACTGTCAGCACAGAGCCTGACATGGTGCTCGAACCCACAAACCATGAGATTATGACCTGAGCTGAAATCAAGAGTTGGATGTTCAATGGACTGAGCCACCCAGGCAACCCTGTTCCTTTTTGAAATCAAGCATTTTAGTTGAATATCATGACAGAAATTATAAAACTTTTATAATTTTAGTAATACTACCCTTTAACTGGAATGCTATGCTTTGAAAACCTCAAATGTTCATGAAACAGAAGTGAATCAAATGGAGCCCGGGGTTCCCAAAATAGTAGATGTGAAGTTCTACCATTAAGTCATTTAGTTAACAACTATTCATCAAATATTTACTATCTGAGAGTCACTGTGCAAAATATTAGGAAAATACTGATAGATCTTGAGACAACTTCCCCATCCACAAAGATGGAGTAGGCATATTTTCCTCTATTCCTCCTACTAAGTAAAACTAAAAAGCCATACTAGATTTTATACAGAAAGCAAATATAAGGTGACCCTAAAAGCTGGAGAGAATAAGTCAGAGCAGCTAAGGAGCTTGGGACCTAAGGCATGATGATGGTGAGTTCCTTAGACTTTCTTTTCACTTCATATATCCCAGACTGAATCCTGGAGAAACAGGCAACCTGGAAATGTCAACAGATGTCAAAAAAGGTTCACAACAAAAGCCTACTTTCTGTGCCGTAAGACCAGGAAAGATGTAGCCTAGCTAAACAAAAAAATCTTTGATGATAACTTTATTCCAGTTAAATAGTGCAGCACAAATTGCAGCCCCATCCCAATAAAGGCCAGTGGCAGGCCTAGACTTCCATCTTTGCCAGGCTGTAGCCAGATGACCTAATTCACCTACCAGGGTAGTACCAGAGAAGAGTGAGTAGGAAGCTAGAACTTTCCTTCCAGCTTGGGAGGAAGCCTTCCACCCTCACTATCAGTGGAGCAGAGTGAGGAGTAGTGCAAATGTGACTCCACCTCAGCCAGTGTTTTATCATCAGATGCTTAGTCAGGAATCTGAATTTCCATCCAGTCCAATAGTAAGGAAGAGCTTTTCACTCCTGGGTGTCAAAAGAGGCTGAGTGGAGTACCTACACTTCCACCCCACTTGGAAGTAATAAGGTAGCACACTTGCCCCCTTCATCCACCACAGCAGTACCAGAGGAAGCCAGTTAAAACATGATACTTAAGTGAGATCCAGTCTTATAATACTGAAAATGTACATGTTTCAAATGAATATAACTCATTGTACCATTGACCAGGAAAATCTCAAACTGAATGAAAAAAAGACAACCAACAGACACCAATACCAAGATGATGTAGACATGAGAAATCTATGACAAGAATTTTAAAGCACTCATTTAACGATGCTTCAATGAACATTTCAAACATGCTTGAAACAAATGAAAAAAGAGAAAACCTCAGTGAAAATTAAAATATGTGAAGATGAATTGAATTTCCATTTTAGAACCAAAATTTACAATATCTGAAATTAAACTAACTCAATGGATAGGCTCAACAGCAGGATGGAGAGGACAGAGTAAAAGAATCAGTGAACTTGAAGAGCACAGTAGAAATTATCCAATTTAAATAAAATGAAAGAAAATAGAATGAAAAAAATAATAAACAGAGCCTCAGAGACCTAGTGGAATATAATAAAAGATTTATCATTTGTGTTATCAGAGTCCCAGAATGAGAGGATTAAGTGTGTGTGTGTGTGTGTGTGTGTGTGTGTGTGTTGGGGGTAAGGAGAAAGTATGTACAAAATCAACGGCTGAAAATTTCACAAATTGGGGCAGAAATGTGTATACAATTTGCCTGTTCCTTGAAAGACTGAATATTCTAATTGTAGAATAAGAATCCGAGTATGTGGAGAAGGGAATAGATGTCAACAAACACAGTATAATGGCATAAGTATTACAGTAGATATTTGAACAAAATGCTGATAGAGATTAACTCTGATCAGAAGAAAGACCTTTCAGAAAGATGAATAAATGTGAATCTAATCTTAAAGGAAGTATAGAGTTTAGCAAAGCAAAATGCAAGAGAAATATATAGTGAGCTGTGAAAATCTTTGGCTTCTATTTGTTACTTGGGCTCAGAGAGTATTCTTGACTTATATTTTATATATGCTTTTAGTGTGAGATGATGTAGACTCTGGGCCTGAAGTAAAGTGGTAGCAGCACATTAGACAAAAGGAGAGGTGTGGGTGGGTTTTAGCAATCCTAGAGAATGTTAGCAACAAGTATAACATAGAGAAAGGTTCATATAGGATATTGACCTCCAAAATGGCAGATCAAGACCATGGTAAAGTCACTTTCCCTCTAAAACAATGATAATGTGGGAAAGACAGCTAAAATCAACACTTCAGAACTCTAGAAATTAACCAGGCACACAGAACAAACTTAAAATTGTCCCTCTGAGAGAAAGGACTGAACCTCAGTAAGACAGAGGATCAGTACACTTTATCATCAGGCAAGACATGTAGGGAGATATTCTGAATAATCATTGATTGTGCATTAAATTACACCTGACGTAAAATCAGGTGAAGACATCCAAACAAAGGAAAACTATGGAATGTCCCTTATGATACAAAATTCCTCAACAAAGTATTAACAAACCAAATACAGAAATATATGAGAAATATTATAAATTATGACCAAATGGGACTACTTCACAAATGCAGCACTTTTTGTATAGTTCAAGAGATTAAAAATAATTATTGTAGTTTACCATATAAATAAAAAACAGATGATCATTTCAATATGGGCAGGAGAAGCGTTTGACAAAATCTAACCTCTATGTGTTATTAAAACACTTAACAACCAGAAAGGAGAAAGAAACATCCTCAATCTGATAAAGGATATCTACAGAAAGCCCACAGCCAATGTCATACTTAAAGGAGAAAGAATGCATGCTTTCCTCTTAAGATCAGGAATAAGAATACCTACTGTAGCCATTTTTATTCAACAATGTACTAGAGGCTCTAATCACAATAAATTGGCAATTGTCTGAAAGCTTTCTTTTTCTTTTTCTTTTTTTTTTTTTGATATCTCTTCTAGCACCTTGATATAGAACATTCCTACTTTGTAAAAGGAAAACATCTACATTTATAACTTATTTCCCATCTATTAATTCAAAGTAATGAGAGCAGAGTACTCGCCTTAGATATAACTTCAATGATTTTATATTCCTACTTGTAATTACTAGAGAGGATTCTGGAGTCACTTACATACTTATATTCTAGGTTTGGCCAAATGAGGTGCTGTACTTGTTACTATATATAAGATAACTGGATGGAAAATTTATTTGCTCAGGTATTTCCTTATTTCTAAGCCCAAAGGTATCAGACTTAGTCTGTTGTGATTGATAACAGTGTTTCAAAATGTTATTCTTATATTCACAGAAATGTCATGCTCTTTTTATTTCTCTATATTTACCCTTCATCACTCATTTTATGATACAACTTGTTCTTCCTTTTGGTTTTACTCATTTCCATCTTCCATGATAATATAACAATATCTTATCTGTGATTCAAAATACCTCTCATTCAGTTCAAGTACAGTATTCCCTTCATTTTACCTCCATCATACAGCTTTAATAAATTGGTCAACTGGGTTCTAAATAAAAGCCTTCAGGGAGGCAAACCATAAAGACTCTTAAAAACTGAGAATAAACTGAGGGTTGATGGTGGGTGGGAGGGAGGGGAAAGTGGGTGATGGGCATTGAGGATGGCACCTGTTGGGATCAGCACTGGGTGTTGTATGGAAATGAACTTGACAATAAATTTCATATTAAAACAAACAAACAAAAAGCCTTCAGTGAAAAATACTTTTATTCTATTTCTGTCTTGAACATCTTAACACAAATTAGTTATTGAAAATAAAAAATAGAAAGGTTTTGGTTATTATGATACTTGTGCTTATTTTAGTTTGGAATTTATTATGTCTAAAGGCAAAGAACACCCACATATCTGTGTCTACAATATAATGCTGTAACATGTATTCCCCAGACGCCTTGACAAGCATGTTATATGAGAAAAGTACAGAGAAAAAGAAGAGAGCAATTCTCTCCAAAGAACCAGTATGATATGATATTGAAAGGTATCTGTACACTTAAGAGTGATTTTTAGAATTTTCATTGAAAGGAAATGTCATAACCTATAGTCCATTTTTATCTGCTCTAATAAAAAAGGCAATGAATGTCACAACTCTTTGATATCTCTTATAAATTTTGAACACGTCAAAACTGCATACTATTATTTCCATAAAATTTCCATGAGGTAAAAAAAAAAATCAGAAATATCAGTCTGGGCAACCATGTAATATATTCCAAGACTTTTAAAATCTCATTTTATATGATATTTTGCAAAATATAATTTTCCTTTTCTTGTGGACTTCTCTTTTGGACTTATCTATCTTCTTCCCCAGATTGCTTCATTGCTCCATTAATTGCTTGCTTGGTATGGTGTTATATAAACAATTGTGATATTATTATTATAGATTAATGGTTATACCTTTCAAGTTCAGAAAACAGACAGCTATCCATATCTATCCATATAATGTTCCCCACATGCAGTATCTAGACACTTGGACAAGAGGCTATTTAATAAAACAATACAAAGAAGGAAGAAAAATAGCTTCTTAAACCTCAGCATATTTTATTAAAGTTATCTATGAATTTAGGAATGAGTTTGAGAGGTTTTCTTGAAAAGGAATATTATAACCTGTAGGTCAGATAGGAGAAAGTGGGGGCTAAGAAAAGGTAAATAGAATGTAAATTAGTGAACAAAATAGAATTGTGTTTTTGGAAGTTTGGGGCTGAGTTTCAACTTAGAATATGTTTTATTGCATTTTAAATTAAACTATCCAAGTAAGTGTTATTTAAAATAAAAATTCCTGCTGTAATCTATATAGAATGACAATGCAAACAAATGTTTATTACAAAACAAATGTTTATTATATACAAAATACATAGTTTTAGTGCGGACACCTTGCTTTATGCAATGGATATATTGATGGAAAACTACGTATATTGCATTTGGTAAATCAAGGTTTACTTTTGAATGTATTAGATTAAAAACTGAATATTTTTATTTCCAAATAAATTTTAATGAAAGATTTATCAGAATCAGACTTTTAAGTTTAGGGGCTAATCATTTATTTATTTATTTATTTGTTAGTTAGTTTAGTTTATTCATTTAGTTTTTTGGGGAGAGACAGAGAGCACGTCTAGGGAAGGGGCAGAGAGAGAGAATCCCAAGCAGGTTCCACAGTGTCAGCACAGAGCCCAAAGTGGGGCTTGAACTCACAAAACTCTGTCTGAGCCAAAATTAAGAGTTGGATGCTTAACCACCTGAGCCACCCAGGCACCCCTCTTATATTTTATATATGTTTGCTTAAAGCAGATTACCGTAAATAGTTCAGGCACATGAAAATATTACCATGGAAGGTAATTAATCAATATTATAGAAAGAGGCAAAAATGCATCATTTATTTATCCATCAACAAATATTTATTACTCTTTGGCAGCCTATGTGTCAGTAAACAGGCAAAATTCCCAGATAAAATAATACATGAAACTGAAGCAATCCTCAAGAAGTTTGCAGTTCAGGAAAAAAAAAATCATCCTCATCATCACATTATGTGTATTTGAGAACCATATGTTACTATTAATTTATTTTTAAGATAGTCATTGATCAGAAAGAGAATGGAAGTCATGAATTTTTTTAACTTTCTGTTCTATATTGACAGGGACCCTGAGCCTCACACAAATTACTACAGGTTTAGAAGGTAAATGCACTTTTCCTATTTGCATTACTAAATCTCATTAAACCTGGGCCCAGTGATTTCATTTTGACGTGACATCTGGAATGGATATATAAGATTTTGTGGCTGTTACTTGGGTAACAACCCAAGAATAAATGTTTAAGAAAATTGGGTTCAGGGCTCATAATAGTAGAATGGGCGTTGAGATTAGTTTAAGAATATGATAATTATACACCAATCCTATCTTGTCCATGAGTTCACATGATTTAAATGGTGACAGATTTATCTTTAATCCAAATTCCTATAGTTTGTAATTGTTCATTTAACCTCTTGTCTGTTTTTGTTTTATCAATCAGTTTGTAGTGCCTTGCAGGCTAAGTAATTTCCTGTGTCTCCCATTATTCACTTTAACTTATGAGCAGCCCTTGATCTTACGTGAAAACTCACCCATTCAGGATATCAGTGTCTTCATGGAAATTACATTAAGTGACAAAGGATTGGAAATTTGTAGGATTTTACATAGTTTTGAAATTATGATAGAAGATGTGACATGTTGATGAAGAGAGACAGAAGAAATGCAGTTGTACTAATTTTCATGCCCCCCACATAACACTCAATGCCTTGTACATAGTAACAAACACTAAATTGAATTGTTCACTCTGATAAGAATATATATATATATATATATATATATATATATATATAACCTGTCTTTAGTAGAAAAACAAAACCCACAAACTTCTTCTTCCCTATAAGCCCAGGGCATAGGAACTCAACATACTTAGAATTCTGCCTAATTTACAGGTAGAACATGGGGAGGGGAAGTAGGTTGGTGCAAGAAATCATGTTAAACTTCTTTTAGTCCCCAGACATCAAAGGTTTTAACATTCCCTCCAAGGTCATTTTACTTCAGTGAATTGTGGCTTGCACATTATGCTTCCTATCTTCTTCCCAGGGTTTCATGAGAATTAATGAGATGCTCAGCCCAATTCACATATTTCTCCACACCTCTGTGGATCTCCTCCATACCCCAAGGAGTACTTTATAGGCATCCTTTACTGGAATTTCAGTACGCTCAATTAAGGAAAATTTAATTAAAAATTTATTTCAAAAATAACATCAAACTCCCCAATGCTTTCAAACTTACAAGCGTTCCTCTCTGTAAAACACATATTAATTAGGGATCCCTACTACATTTGGTGTTCATTGGATATCTTGAACTATTTAACCACACACTCCCCCCTTTAATTTAAAAAAAATCACAACTGTAACTGGGGGAAATACTCTACAAAATTAATATGCATCTTGCACCCTATTCATGCTTCTGTACATGGAGTTCTCATTGCAATTAGTTGGAACTCTGCACACTGATGAAATGAGGTGTTTGCAGAGAATGCCAATCTGGCCCTCCACCTCTACTTTTCTGAATAATTGAAAGTTAAATTATCAAGATGGAAGTCATAAAGATCAAGATGACTCTGGTGTTTTACAGATATTCAAAGTTCCTCCTCATCCAACAGTCTCCTGTATACTTGAAAAAAATAAAAAGCTAAATATTTAAAGAAAGGAGTGTGTGTAAGTGGGGCAGGACAGGAAAGTGAAGAAACAAAGGGTTCATCTGAACCGTAAAGGGTCGAATTAATTTGCCAACTTCTGAGTCAAATGGTTGTGTGTTACAGGAGAGAGTATGCTGATTCTGTGTCAAAAAAATTGTTCTACTATCAACAACTGGCTGTTACAAACACCCTATATGGCTTTGGGCAAATCACCTACTTCTGTGCTCTTCAGATTTCTCATTTACAAAGAGGAAACTAGATCATATCTAGAGTTTCTTCCAGCCTTAATTTCTATATGTCTGTGTTTAACTCCCATTGTTCATACCAGGGACTGGCCCTGTATCTCAGGAATCATATTTTACTTGTCCACATTCCCTCTTAAATAAATGCTCAGTGGGAGCACTTGGGAGACATCCACTTTTTATATCCATAGTTCCTGGCACAAGGTAGATGCTGAATACAAGTTTGCTGAACTCTCATAGTGAAAAGGCAAAAATAAATAAATAGCATTACCCTGAAAAACTGCATAATCTTGTTTTTTCCAAAAGTAGACATCTGTATCACTAATGTTTTTATCTTCTCTTTTTAAATTTTATATTCTGAGGAAGGTGAAAATAAATGACAGTGAGAAACACAAGACATTAATAAATAACAGGCAAGTTTTATTGAAAAGTGAAATCAAGAAAAGTAGAATGACCCATAGCACAAAGCCTGTGAGAAAAAAGAGGCAATTTTATAAAAGAAAACTAGCCCACAATGGCCTTGCTGCTGTCCTAAACTGCAGAATACATGTATAGTCTGTGTTTAATGGTCCACAAGTGGCAAATTATCATTTTTCATTTGTTTTTATTTCTTCTTGGTAATTGGAAAGATAATATAACAGCATCAAAAATAGCATTTATTACTTCTAACAATAAGGGCCCAAAAGAAAGCAACTATTTTGAGACTAATGAAATATCCACGTGCAGTCCTAAGAAGAGTGACTTAATCACTAAACAGAGCTGATGAAATATCCAATTTAGTTGTTTTGCATAGATGCTATCTCCTGCCATGTTAAGAGGAGATTTTCATACAAAACAATTAATCGGCATTAATCTTGGCTGCCATATTAGTTTGCCTTTCCAGCTTCTTGCTGCTAATTTTAGAAATGGCAATTAGTGCAAAGTAACATACCTAAAACTTGGGACTATGTCACATTTTTGCCCTAACTCTCCAACACCTGCGTTTTTTTCCTGATCCTTTTACTCTTATCTGGTTACTCTATTTCCTGTATTCAAAGTAGCTTCATTTTTTTTCCTATTTTCCTCTTACTTCTATTTACCTTCTCTCTCCCACTAAACCAATTTATTTTTCTATCTTACTCTTCTTATCTGGCATCCAATGCTCATGGATTTGATCTTAACAAATAATAGACAGCCAGCTTTTCAGGACTGGTTAAAGACTCATTCTCAATCTGTTATTGGCTCTTACTGAATGCTATTTGGAAAAAGAAATATGTCTTAAAAATATCATTTAAAGGACAGAATAAATCCTATTATTGTATGAAGTCAAATAGCCACAATCGATATACATGATTATATCATACCAACATAGCCTCTTATATATTACTTTCTTTGAGTTCACCTGCAATGTTTTGTCTTTGAATTTTATCTTAGGATGTTACAAGAAAGGCTGTTGATCAAAATCCTCTAAACACATACCATTCTGGGAGAGAGGAAAAAAGGGGAAATAATTGCTTTCCTTCACAAATTGGTATTCTTCCTCTTTTTTTTTTTCTTTGTTCTTTTTTCTCTTTGACAGCTAGGAAACTCAACATCAAATTTAATATTCACTTGTAGCAACTGGTAACAAAACAGCATAATCCTCTTAATCCTGAAAATAAAATGCAGTCTCAAGTATTTGATTTCTACAATTGACCTTTATTATCATGGCTTTTAGTTTCAGAAATGTATGCCATGTGTGCTCTATCCAAAGTCTGATGAAATATCTAATATAGTTGTTTGCAGAGATGTAATTTCCTGTCATGTCAGAAGGAGATTCTTATACAAAATGATTAATCAGCATTAGTGGATATAAAACTTCCATGTGTTAATATATACAAAGTGCGGGGCGCCTGAATGACTCAGTTGGTTAAGGGTCCGAGTCTTGATTTTGACTCAGGTTGTGATCTCAGTTGTGAGATGGAGACCAGAGTGGGGCTCTGCACTGTGCAGGAAGTCTGCTTAAGATTCTCTCCTTCTCTCTCTGACCCTCCCCTGCTCGCACATCTCTCTCTAAAATAAAATATATATATATATATATATATATATATATATATATCTGTAAAATATATCTATATATCTATATAACATATCTATATCTAATCTATCATATATATATATATATATATATATACATACATATATAAAAGTGAGATGTCACTGAACATTATAGAATGGATTCTGTGGGGCATCTGTTTGGTTCAGTTGGTGGAGCAACTCTTAATCTCGGGGTCATGAGTTTGAGTCCTATATTGGGTGTAGAGATTACTTAAAAAATAAAAAAGAATTGATTCTGTTTGAAGATATATGAACTGTCGTCTTACATGTTACTACAATCCAGAATTCTATTCCATCTTAAGAAAGTATGAAATTGAATTTTTAATGGTGAAAAATAGTTTTTATTTGAAATGCAATAAGAAAAATCCAATATGTAGAATTCCCAAATTGAATCTCAAAATTAAGCTCTCTTTATGAATAAGTTCAACCACATTAAATTGCATTGGAAAATATTCCAACAAGGAATTTTATAGGGAGATTATGTAGGAGAATCTCAAGAGATTCTCTGTGGCAAATATCCTGATGATGGTTACAAAGAGATTAATGTAGACTTCTTTTTTCTACTTCTATAGAGTCAATATGTTTACATCTTAGGCAACTTTCTTCCTAATGCCTATGCAATGGTAATCTAATGCCTTCAAAGTTGGCAAAAAAAGAAAAAAAAAATAGTCTTCAGAAGAGAAACCTGAAGATATTCTTTACTCATCTTTTTAAGTCTCTATGAGTGATGTAAGAAGAAATGATTGGTGCTGGGAACTGTTATTCTATTACTGTTAACTGTTATTAATATTGTTACAACCAGGAGCTCCATGGATTATACACAGCTTCTTTCTCTAAGTGCAGTAGATTGGATTGCCAGAAAATGAATGGTCAGGGGACTCTCATTTTCTCTTTTACAATGATTCATACATCAATCTCATCCTGATTCCTTTAGACCTATTTCAAAAATCTTGAAAGTACAGGCAGAGAGTCCACACTCAATTACCAGCCTGTTGGTTTCAAAGATAAAGAACTGAGTTGTGGGGAAAGTAAATGAGGGTAGGAGGTTACTATGATAGTTTCGGTCATCATATCGGTTTAGGAATCTCTAAGTGAGGCCACTTGCTGCTATGGCCAATATCAGAAGATTATTTGACACAGTTCTCATTTTTATGCAAGCCAAATCCCACAAGCCTTTACATGTGTAAAAAGACATTCATTTCAAATATTCAGGAATGACATAAAATAGTATATACAAGAATTTTTTGAAAAGCTACTGAAACCAAGTTTCTCTGTTCCCTCTGGAGCTAGAGTATCTAAGAGCAAGTAAGTGAAAATACTATAGGGACATTCATAAACTGGCTGTCATTTTAGTTAAATTAAGCATTCTCACACTTCAGGTGTTTATTATTTATAATATAGTCCCTGTGATACTTCTCACAAACACTCCTGACACAGTAGTGAGTACCTCTGCTCTAGATGCAGTTCAGAGAAAATGACTAGCATTCTCTTGAGGGTCTTTCTCAACTTTCAAAGGTACAAATGTTTATTAAACATCGCTTACTCCATATCCTTCCCAACTAAATATCTGTTATTACCCAAAAGCCTCAGGACATGAAGGCAGTCTATTAAGTTATGGGTATTTAGCTGAGAGTTTCCCCCACTGAATATTCTTTCTCATTCAGGTTACTACAATAGTATTAAAAGGACATTTTTTTATATATATTATGAAGAATACAGATGCCTAGATAAGAAAAAAAGGACTCAATTTAGCATTCTCTGCACCCACAATTTCTATTTTTTTATAAATATTAAGCATATGTTTTTCTGGAATTATTTCCAGTTACCTCTGAATCAAATCCTGGCCTCAGAATTATATAGTACAACTACTGATTTTTCTTGTGCCTTGTGGTCAGTGGCAAATATATAGATTTGAATTTAACCAAGGTATATTAGTTCATATAGAATGCTAACTCATAAATTTGGAGGAAAAAAAAAAGAAAGAAGAAAGAATTTTGCTCTATGCTACATAAAGTCAATCTGTTGAATTCACTATCATGGGAGGTCACTGAGCCCAATACCATGGCTATATAGTTTTATGACTCTTAATAACATTTGTTGTATGCAAAGCATAGATAATGACAGAGGAAACCAAACCTTATGCTTCATTGCATGCACTACTTTTCTTGCGGTTTATGAAGAACAAAACAATACATTGAAAGTCACAACTAACTACTGAAGGAAGAAATTAAGAAATAATACTCATGGATTGAAGTTCTAGTTGATTTTCTAACATGATATAATCTATTTTGCTGTATTCTAATGCCTTTCTCTATTTTGAAAATGAAATGTAAATGCTGGTTTAGTTAAGGAATGTGGTAATTTGTGCCAAAATTATATAAGAAGAGAAGCCTGTTTTTGATATCCTCAGTCCTATACTTTCTTTTTCCTTTTTCTTTCTTCATTTAGCAAAGTCCTCTCCAAGGTTAAAAACATCTTCTCCAAGATATTAATAAAATACAAAAAGAAACTCATATTAGATATAAATGATTTGATACTTTTAAAAATTTATTGTAAGACAAACTCCATTTATAAGATAATCAGGATTAAACAAGATTTCAAGGAAATTTGAGACTGTTTATAGGAGATAGTTCTTTAGAGAATTTGTCAAGATTTTTTGTATGCCTTGGGGACCACTCTCTATTTATTCAGAATATATTTGCATTAGAATGATTATATATTATTAAATACTTCTGAGGTAGAATAAGGCTTAATTGAAAATTCTCATTTTATCAATGATTGAAAGACTCTTCCTTCATCTGAGAACTTGTATGTGACAAAGCTGATCCTAGAAATCAGTTCCTATGAGGGTTAAGAAGAATGTTTGGAAAACAGAATTCCTCTTCAAAGAAATAAAATATTATCTTCTTTGTGCATGTCATAGGTAAGACAAACTGTAAATTTATTTTCCACTTACTTGTGAGCTCAGACAATGTAGCTCGAAGAAGAAAGCTAACCTTGATTGGAAAAACCATTGACCTAAGGCACAATGTCCACCCTCTTGATGCTTAAGGTTAAAATTGAAAAGAAGTGAAAAAAATAGTCGACAGAGAGCGCTCATTTATGACATAAAAAAGACTATTTGAATGCTGCAGAAACTGATGGAGATTTTTGATGTGTTGAATGGAGCTTATTAATTGCCTACTTGAGATAATTAAAGCATGTGGTAGTCAAAATAATTGGACTCATTGAAAATAAAAGATTTAACCTTGACAGTAGTTTCAGTATGACTGCTGAAATTCATCACAATATGGAAAAATATTCTCTTAAAGTTTATAATGTTACTTATGGTACTTTCTAGATGTGCAATACATTTTTATTTAAATAAATCAGGTATGCCATTCAGTATGATTCTTGGTTTGATATTAGTAACAGCAACACAGAGCAGCAATGTCCTTCCTTGTTTCAAAGTTTAGGCAATGAATCAACCACAAAAAGTGAGGGAAAGGATATTGTTTTAAGGCCATGTGTTGGTATATTTTGCTTTGGCAGTGGGGTTAGGGTTAAGGACATGGATTTAATGTTCAATCAATACTTAACATTTGTGTTTCTTTTTCAAAATAAAATATTTTTTTTCCTTTTTGAAAATAACAAATTTTTAAAAATGTGAAAATCTGTGGAATTCTATTTGTAGTAGTAATTTGTAGAATTCTGAGGGAACTGCAAACTTGAACATTTATTAAATAATTTTTTTTCTTGTATAGATTCAATACCTAGAAAAATAAAGATTTTTTTTCTGGATAAAACACCTGATGCCTTAAACTTTCAGTCATTCAGTGGTAGATCTTGATTTGCTTTATATTAGAAACAATTGAGGGCTTCTGTATAAAACAATTATTTCATTTTTAAAAATAATATTCAGTTATATTTCATTGAAAGTCACAGTTGAATTTGTTCTCAGACCATTTTGTTACCAATCATGTAAGTTAATCATTAGATTCTATTTGTGAAATCAAAATAGAAGGGTACTGTTTGTGAAGGTAATGTTCTAATTATGACACAAAACAAAACAAAATTACTGGACTTAAAGTCCTGGCTTCTTAAGACCTGGTTTTACAGCTTAACTTCACAAATTGCCAGCTCTGTGACATTCTCACATATATTACCTCTCTGATGTGTGTGTGTGTGTGTGTGTGTGTGTGTGTGAACAGAAAATGAGAATAATTGTATATGCCCACTTACATCACATCGAGTTGTGATGATCAGGCCAAATTAATGTCCCTAAGAGTGCTTTATGAATCCACAGTAGAAATTTTATTTGTTATTTTTTGAATGAGAGAGAAAGGTAAGAATGAACTTGAATAGGAGAACAGAGGAACATGGATATAAATAACTCTTTATACAGTGTAGTAGAAACTACACAAAGAAAACGAAAAACTGCAAAAACAACAGAAAACCATATAACAGACACTAAAATACTGAGTGCCTACTATAACTGCATTTATTTTGTATTGTTTTCAATTTATTCCTCTTTCTTCTGTTATTCAGCTTCCATATAGGTAGTTGCTTTGAATCATTCTTCTGTGGCTTTTCAAAGACAATCCTTGGTTAAAAATAAATATATAAAGAAAGAAAGTACTTTGATCCTCTGTATCTGGTTTCTTCATCTTCTATTCCTATCTGCTTTTTTCCCTCCTGGATCTCTATCATGAGATGATCTGAAGCAAGACAGGTAAATGGTGCTTATATCCCCAAAGACACAGGTTCTTAGAATTTCTGGCCATGTTTAAGACTTAGAGTGTATACTACAGAATTTTGCCATCCGAAAGGAAAGTTTCAAAGAAAGTTTAAACTTGGTACTTTATTTACAGTGCATCGAGTAGCCTTTCTGTAAAATAATCATGTGCTATAATTTCTTTTCACACTAATGTAGAAGAGCTGCTGCTTCAGTTTTTAATAATGTAGAAGTTCATTTTAATAAAGCTTTTTTTTGTTTCAATACACAAGTTTTACTAAAAAGTGTTTAATGATTTATAATTTAAAATATATGAAAAGCAAAGTTAAATATTTTAGTACATTATAATGATTTACTAATTCAGTTTCATGTTCTCTGGGACTAACTACCCAAGACTGATTTGCTGGACTGTCCTTTTTTAGTATCTTTGGGCAAATCAACTAACCCTTTGATAAATCTATATTGCAAAGGTAAAATCAATCATGTTTATAGCAATCAGCCCAAAAGGGGTAATACTAACTAAATTTTTGGTCTCTCTATTTTTAATAGCTCTATTGAGGTATAATTTCCATACCATAAAATTAATTCATTTAAAGTGTAATTCAATGATTTTTAGCAAATTTATAGAGTTGTGCAACCACCAATAGACTATAATTTTAGAACATTTCCAAGACCTCAAAGAAAGGTGCATCATCCTCATTTGCAGTTACAATTCTCATATCCAGTCCCAGGCTAATTTACTTTCTGCTTTTATAGGTTTGCTTTTTGTGGTCATTTCATATAAATGTCATCATATGATATATGGTTTCTGGCATCTGGCCTCTTTCACTTGGATGATGCTTTTAAGTTCATCCATGTTGTAGTACGTACCAATACTTCATACTTTTTTATTGATTACTAGTATTCCATTGTGTGAATATGGGACATATTGTTTGCTCCAGTCAAATATTGATGGAAATTTGGATTGCTCACACTTTTTTTTAATGTTTTTATTTTATTTTTGAGACAGAGAGATAGAGTGCGAGTGGTAGAGGGGCAGAGAGAGAAGGAGACACAAAATCCGAAACAGGCTCCAGACTCTGAGCTGTCGGTGCCGAGCCTGACATGGGACTCAAACCCACAGACTATGAGATTATGACCCAAGCTGAAGTCAGATGCTCAACCAACCCCAGGCGTGGCTTTTTTGGCCATTGTGAATAATGTTGCCATGAAGATCATATCAATGTCTTGGGTGGACATGTCTTCATTTCTTTTAATTTTTTTAAGAAATTGTCAAATATTTTTCTAAAGTGAGTGCATTATATTGCATTTATGCCATCAGTGTATGAGATTCTAATGTCCCCACATTCTCAACAACATTTATTATTGTTTATCTGTTTGAATGTAGCAGTTCTAGTGGGTGTGGGGCAGTAACTCTCATTTTGGTTTAAATTTATCTTTGCCTAATATCCAATAATGTCAAGCATCATATTATGTCTTGATTGGTCAAATCTCTTCTGTTAATTTTTTTTAGTGAAAATGGTTGTTGTTTTTTATTATTGTGTGCTAAGATTTCTTTAAATGTTTATTTATTTATTTTAAAGAGAGAGAGAGTGCATGCACGCCAGCAGTGGGGGGTGGGGGGGCAGACAGAGGGTGAGACAGAATCCCAAGCAGGTTCTGCACTGTCAGTGCAGAGCCCAATGCAGGGTTCCATCTCATGAACGATGAGATCATGACCTGAGCTGATATCAAGAGTTGGATGCTTACTTAGCCAACTGAGCCACCTAGGCACCCTGAGTGCTAAAATTTAAAAATATATATATTCTGGCTACAAGTTCTTTGTCAGATATGTGATTTCCAAAAATTCTTTCCTAATCTGTGACTTGTATTTCATTTTGTCACTGGTACTCTGTGAGGTGCAAAGGGTTTTTATGTATACCATTTTTCTATTTGTTTTATATTTTTTTTAATTTTTTAATGTTTATTTATTTTTGAGAGGCAGAGAGATACAGCACCAGTGGGGGAGGGGCAGAGAGGGAGGGAGAAACAGAATCCGAAGCAGACTCCAGGCTCTGAGCTGTCAGCACAGAGCTTGACGTGGGGCTCAAACCCACAAACCCTGAGATCATGACCTGAGCCAAAGTCGGCACTTAACCAAGTGAGCCACCTACGCACCTGTTTTCTATATATTTAGTATAAAACAATAAAGAAATTTATAACATGAAGTGACAAATATTTAGCATATATAATCATCAAATCAAAAAAAATTAAATAAGTCAAACACTGGCTACAATGTATGAACCAACATTTAAATCATACTCCAAATGGTAAATAAACAAATTAAGACAATCTCATTAATATTTAAATAAACCTAAAAGTCATGGTACTTGCTTTTGCTCATTAAATCAGTAAAATGAAAGAAGAATCATAGTACCTCTTGAGGTAGTTTTAAAAGGGGCTGGTTGATAGCACCTATGTTCTCACCTACCTTTTTTACAAATTGACAGGATTTAAAAGTCCACAGATGGAAAACAAACATAAAGAATTAGCTGATGAACATACATTAAAATGAGAACCAAAATGGTCTTGTTAACTCCATGGTCAACCCCTTCCCCCAACTGCCTGTGGGACAGTCCATGGGAGGATAAGTCTGAGTTTATAAACCACCAACGCTTACCTAAGTTACTATGTCTCACTGGTCAGGAAAGGAAAAAAGAAGCATGCAGGGTTTACAAAGGGGAGAGAATTTTCAAATGAACTATCAGATAAAGGATTTATTATAGGAACTAAAGATTACTTAATTGTGGGAACAGCTAGCTGAAGAGACGAACATGCCAAAGGGAGGGTTAGATTATCAGAGAAGTCACAATCAGTTGATCTGAGAAATCTAACATGTCTAGACAACAAAGGGCGTGGGGCATTCAGGGATGTGGGCAAAGAAGTCTATGCAAGTTCTTTCTTCCGTGGTTCTGCAGTCAAGTGAAGCGTAAAGGGTTTGCTGATTCTCTTGGTCAGCAGAGCTGGGGTTTGGAAAAATAGTTGGTCATGGAATAGAGGAAGGTAAGGGCAAGCTGAGCCCTGTCAGCACATCTGTGATCACTGTCATTGCCTTTAAATGAATAATCTTTAAAAAAAAAAAAAACAAAAAAAACAAGGATTTTTGATAGTAGCTTTCAAATCTCACATAGATTATCTGTTGAAAAACTCTAACCTGGAATCATAAAGACAAGGGAATTCGGGGAACTGTAGACAGACTAACTATAGTTAGTGTCGCTAGTGTAACCAGTTAACAATACAAATCCCCGTTTCCCTCTACATTAGCTTCTCTTCATAAGGAAAGATGGACAATGATTTTTAGCATCAAACTATTAATTTGCTTCTATGTAGGATAGAGTAAAGGGTTGGTCAAGGAGTCCAAAATGTTTATGGAAAATTTTTTTAAATGGACACGAAGAATGGGCAAAGGAGCTTTCCCTTGGTTATTTCCAGTATTGATAAGGTTATTTGTAAAAGGATGTTCATATATATAGCTGGGGGGAATGTATGTTAACATTATTGGAATTCAATTTGAAAATATGTATTAAAAAGTCTAGACATGAATTTCTTTGATACGTTATTTATATTATTAAACCATTTACAAGCATGCATCCAAAAGAAGAAATTGGAAAGTGCGAAAATATATATTTATATTATTTGTAGCTTTGTTTGTAATAGGAGAAACTTGAAAAGTGGTTCAATATGAAATTGCTTTAAAAAATTGTGGCACTAACATCATTGTCATTATATATTATCAAGCCTAAAATATCTAATTACATCTGTATTAGAAGAATATGATTTTATAATGACAAGTAATGACAGACAATGCATAGTATGTGAATATGTTAGTAGGCTTTACTTATGAGTGACACGAATTCATCTAATATTATTTCTTCATATTGCCAAATGCTATTTGAATTTTTACAATGGACATGTGTTACACATAAAAGAAAAATATAGTGATATTTTAAAATTTGGAAAGTAAACAATTATGTGAAAGCTGGCCATTCAAGTAAATATTTTGAACAAGTTTTGTTTGTTTGTTTGTAAGAAAATTGAATTTATTTTGGGTAACTGCAGCAAAACAGACCAGAGAGAAGACTCCTATCAATATTAAACTTATTTGTGAAATTTTGAATATAAAGTTGAAAAATGTGAACACCTTTAAACCTACTGAAGTTTTAATGAAATTGAGAATAGTATTATTTCTTTAAGTCTGTTTAAATGGTTTCAATATAATCCTTTTACTAAAACAGTTTACTGTGTTTAATGGAAGCATCAGAGACACTCTCACTTCCTTTTCATACAACACTAAAAGAAGATAGAAATTATTGTTGCTATTCTATTCTTCATTCTTCCTTTGGCTTTGATTCTAAGGACAGAGCACCCTTTTCTTTTTGCTAGAGATATGACTCTGCATAAATCTCTTAGGAAAGCTCTCTATGCAGGAAATGATATGGGGAAAAAAAGTTCTTCCTCCTTTCTATATAATTTTTCCCTCTGTGAGCCTGTAGTCTGACCCTGAGTTTATTATGAATTCCAGTTGCCAACCAACTTTCTTTTGTGAATTATAATCGCTGGCTTCTTGCTTTGTTAGAAGCATAGACATTTAAGCTATAAGGGCTTCCTCGTGTAAGCATCCCTGTCATACTCCCATGTTTTCACTCTTTTCCCGTGAATAGAAGACCTTTCAGAGTGAAATTAAAAGTCAGATTTGTGAACAAATATTTTCTTTAACTGAAGGTCAAACTATCTGATTTACATTGGTTAAATACCATAAAGACACAGCACATTAGCTATTAAGAGAGAAGAATGTAAGTATGGAATTAAACTTTACATAAAACTCTACATAAAATGAATGAACAACAAAATACATGCCATAGCAATCCACAAAGTAATGTACATTTTAATGACAGGAGTATGGCTTCAAGTTTTGACCATAGTTTCTGAAGTCAGACTTCCTTAGAATCAACAATCAGCCCTGCTGTGTATCCTGAGGCAAGGTTCAAAACTCTCTGTGCCTCAGTTTCACATTTATAAAACAGGCATAGTAATCGTGGCTATAAGGATTCAATGCGTTAACATGTCAAATCTTTTTTAAAGTGCCTGCTGTTATTACTACATATCATAATGGTAGTTAATTTTGTTATTTTCATAATGGGAACATGAAAATCCTGACAGCAGGTCAGTATCTTGTCCCAAACTTAGAGGATGTAATGATGTGGTGTTCTATATAGCTCTCTTTTGTCATAAGTACAAACCATTTTAAGGGCTTAGTAGGAGATAGGCTTTGTAACCTAACACTTTTTATGTATTATCATTTTTCTACACAAATTCTATGAGACAGATTAAATATAAATTTGAACAAACTGAAGTTGAGAAAGTCTGCTTGAGGTCAGTTAATGAGTGCTTGGAGGCAATCTGCCTATGCTGAAGTCTTTGCTCTTTAACACTATGTTTTGTGCTTTCAGGACCAAAGTTGAAGATAGGAGACAAACATGTGCTCGTATTTAGTTTCTCTAAACCTTTGTATATAAATTATGTTAGACCTTATTTAAAAATCCAACCATAAACATTACCTCTCTTAAGAAATAAATCACCTAGGGGCACCTGGGTGGCTCAGTTGGTTAAGCAACCGTCTCTCAGTTTGGGCTCAGGTGGAGATTTCACGGTTCGTGAGTTTGAGCTCCGCATTGGGCTGACAGTGCAGAGCCTGCTTGGAATTGTCTCTCTCTCCCTCTCTCTCTCTCTCTCTCTCTCTGCCCCTTCCCCACTCGCTCTTTCTGTCTCTCTCTCAAAATAAATAAACTTAAAAAAAAACAAATAATTCATTTATGTGCTATTTGTAACCCACTGGTTTATGTTTTCAATATATTTCCTTAATTGCCTCAGAGGACCCTTCTTTCACCCAAGTAAAGTTCATAGAAGATTCTTAAGTTTCATAAGGTGTATTTTGTATAGATTTAGATCAAAATGAACATGATCTAAAAATACTCAGTGTTAACATGGCAAGGAGATGAACGACATTTAATTCACCAACATTATTACAAAGTCCATAATGACATATGGTATTCACACTTTCCCAATAAGATAGGATCCAGACATTATATCTTGTTTTAGGGATTTGTACTTTTAAACGAGTACATGTTTTCTTTATCTTGTAGCTCGGAGTTCATGATGTTGCCTTATTTTTTTTTCTTTTATAGTTCTTTGAATTAAAGCAATGTACATTTCATTCATATTTTTTCCTTCACACCCTGAGGGATCTATGGAGGATCAAAACTTAGACAAATCTTCAATGTGTTTAAGTCAAAGAAAATAGCTGAACAATGGCTGATGGAAGTGAGTCGATTTTATAAAATCTTTACTTTTATAAAATTTACTTTTTAGGCTCCGCTTTGCCTGTCTTTTGTTTCCAGTATCACCTAAGGTCTAAATCAAAACCTAAAACCATCTCGGCTCTGCTGAGCTATTAGTAATATCTTTACATAAATTACAAAGAGACATATTTTTCTCCAGGAACTTCACTGCCCTTTGGCCACAAAAGTGTTGTAATGCATATACAAATCTAAAATTCCCCTGGCATAAGTGGACCTTATCCAGAGTCCAACCAGACATGTCTTCCGTTTCCCCTCTCACCTTCACTGCACCCAGTCACTCACAGATAAGGGTGGAGAAGGACTCAAGAGGTACAAATAAAGAAGAATCAGTGCTACAAATGAAGAAATAATGATATTTTAAAGCAATAGGGCTGAATTTTAGTATTTTTATTTTCCAGATTGTCTTGAAACTGGCAGTAAAGTCTGTTTAACCCTGTTTGACCTCACACATTAATTTCATTCATCAGTCTCAAAATTACCAAGGGTTCTAATATTACTGCCATATTCATGTTACGGTTCTATTCCGAAAGTCCATAGTTAATAAGATTGAAATAAGGTTAAATATTGTTGGATGATTTGCAAACTTCACAATAGCCTTCAATTTTAATGAAACGGATATTTAAAATGTAGGTGTGTTTGTCTCCTAGGGCTGCCATAGCACAGTATCACAGATGTGTGGCTTAAATCTACAGAAATGTAGTGTCTCACAGATCTGGAGGCTAGCAGTCCAAAATCAGGGAGTCTGTAAGATCCTGCTCCTTCTGAAGCCTGTAGGGGAGGATCCTTCCTTCCCTTTCCCTAGCTTCTGGTGGTTTATTGACGATCTTTGGTGTTCTTGGGGTTATAAACTCTGCTTCTGCAACACTTCAGTTGTCTGCTTCTATTGTCACACGGCGTCCCCCACCCCCACCCCTTTCCCCATGTGTGTCTGTGTTTCAGACTCTCCTCTTCTTGTAAGGACACCAGATATATTGGATTAGAACCCATACTACTCCAATATGACCTCACCTTAGCTTAATTACATCTGCAAAGACCCTATTTCCAAATAAAGTCATATACTAAGATACTGGGGTTTAGGAATTCAGTATCTTTTTGGAGAACACAGTTTCACCCCTAAGAGAAGGAAAAAAGCCACTATAATACAGGGCCTGTCCTAGAGCTGGCATATTGAGGCAGTAACATTTTAGACAAAATACCTATCTTTTCTGGGTATCTATTCCCTTCTCCATAAAATGAGGGCTTAGAAGGAAATTTAAAGGTTATTTCTGTCTCTGATCGGTTTGCTGCCTGTGATTCTCATTTTTGGTGTATCTCTCCATTCCTCCCTGTCTCAGTTCAAAAGGTTTCTTAGGGCCTGAGACATACTTTGACAATTATGTTGTGTTTTCCTCACTTACCATTGTTTTCTGCACAGTTGTTTAGATGTCAAACAAAGTTATGCAAAGCTAAAAGCACACAAATTGGAAACAATTTTATAGGTATTATGGCTTCACAGATGGACCATACTTCAACAGATTAACTGATCAGTTTGGCCAGCTCTGGCTTTTATGTGGTATATTATCTGTATTCCTATTATAGATTCAGTTACTATGCAATTAATTATTTTAGTCAGTTACATAGCTATGAATGCATCAAAAATTCTGTGCCAGTTCAGTAAAAGAAACCTTTACTTACATTGCCTTTAAGAGGTACATCTAAAATCTTGTGATTGATTTTTTTAATGTTTATTTACTTTTGAGAGGGAGAGAGAGAGAGAGAGAGAGAGAGTGGCAGAGAGAGAGGGAGACACACAGAATCCAAAGCAGGCTCCAGGCTCTAAGCTGTCAGCACAGAGCCCAACATGGGGTTTGAGCCCACGAACCGGGAGATCATGACTGAAGTCAGACTAAGTGCTTAACCAACTAAGCCACCCAGGTGTCCCTTGTGATTGACTTTTAAAGTTAAAACCTAAGTGTAAGTATTTGAAATTAACAAAAAAATCATTAGGACAGTGAATTTTGTTCTAGAAAAGTACTTAAAGATGTACAGAGAAAACCCAGGTTTCTTTTGAAAGTCTGAAAATACTGCTAATCAGTCATTTTGTAATAAACTCACTTGTTAGCAAGACTTTATGTTCTCTCTATGTTAGATCTTCTTATGTACCTGAACTTTAAGCTAACTTTATGGGTTTTAGTCTCAGTCACATTCACTACTTCAGGAAGTTCCTTGCTGGATATTTCTTACTTGTTTGATGAAGCTTGATCCTTCTGCCTGACCTTGTTTTAGAAGTAGTTGCTTAAAAGCTGTGAGTTCTTTCTCCATTTATCACTAAAAAGTTTTTCCCTGACAAAACTGAGCTAAATTCTTTTCTTCTGGGGCTGCGCTCTTTGTGTTAAGTAAGGCAAACCCTCAAGCAAAGTTGTGTTCATTCTCCAGGATGGTCTATTGGGGAAATAACACTGGCCTTTCTGCAGCATGGCGATGGGCCACTCTCGGGCATTGGCCAGCTCCCTGGGCACGCCTTTCAGCCTCGCCTCAGGCCACAGGGTTGCATAAGGCACCCTCTCCTATATAAAGTTACTGCTGTCCACTGTTTCTGGCAGCGATGTCCTCAACATCTGGTTGAAGCCTAGAATCCTGTCTTCCTATAGTAACATGTCATTCTGGTTCCCAATACACATAGTCGGATACTTTTTAGTTGTAAGCATTTTGTTGTTAATACAGCACTGGCAAAGGTTTAAATATATGTATAAAATACAACAGAGATTAACAAAAGAAAGAAAGAAGGAAAGAAAGAAAGAAAGAAAGAAAGAAAGAAAGAAAGAAAGAAAGAAAACTGCTGCCATACTACCACAGCTGGTTTTGGTGGGAAGCCACTAATGGACTTTCTGCTAAATTCTGCAGTAGGGGTGGAACAGTCCTCTCTGATTCTTCCTTTATAGTACAACATTCTGGGACACAAGGGTGGGAGATTTCGATTAAGGCGAAGTGACAGTTACATTTTAATAGGCTATAACACTGACATAATTAATATCGGAAAAGACCAACCCAACACCGTCAACATTTGGGGACAGGCAAGTAGAGAGTGAAAATATTTTTCAGATAAAAGATCATTATTTCTGTATTGAAAAAGTTAATAAACATATTAAATATTCTAGTAACTGCTGTTTGAACAGTATCTCACACGGAATAGCTCGTTGCCCTTCCCCCTTCTTCCCAGAATTCTACACACCATTTTCTGTGAAGAAGATAAAAATACCACTGAGACGTACTTTCCATATTCAAATGACCGCTAGGTTATACAGCATCCATCTTGAAGTAGCTGAGGTAACTACCAGACAGAGTAAAGCAATGGTTTTCTTCCTTTCTTTTCCTTCTTTTCTGTTTTTCTCACGTAATTTCAAATACTGTAAGAAATTCTGCACCATTTATGCACTGGTGCACACATTATTTGGGACATCTCGGGAACGCCACTTAAAACTTTTAGCCCTGGTTTCCTTATTTGTAAAAGTAAGTCAATGAGCAATTGGATAGATAATACCAAATGAATCTTATAGTTTTAAAGTAGTATATCATGTATTCTAAACTCACATGAGAATTAAGCTTCACGGTGTTCACTCACAGAAAATTTCCTCCATTATACAATTGAGCCAGAGAGAAGCCAAGCTACAGACTCTGCTTCCCAACACTTTTGCTTTTTTATCTAAAGTTCATACCTCAACTACTCACTTGGAATTTTGTCAGTTGCTAAATGCTACCCACTGTGCCAGAACCTACCTCTTAATTTTGAAAGCAGATAACAGCAAGTCTTGTTCTAAGGCTTACTAACTGTGTGACTTTGACAAGCTACTGAACTTTTCTGAACCGCAGATTCCCCAACAAGACGAAAATTGCAGGTAATATATAGTGGGGTACAGGAATGGAAGAACAGTCATAAAGAGTATATAAGTTAGAAAGTGTACAAAAATGTACTATTTGGCATATCACTAGCCCCCCTTTTACGGGTGAAAAAACTAGAGAATGTATTATGATTTGGGTTACGTAAATTACCTATTCAATGAATTAGTCTGAAGTCCTTAAGTAATAATGAAGTACCATACACCATTCAACTTGCAATAATGTGAAGAATGTGTTTTTGAAGTAAAAACAATCAAGTTAAAAATACAACGTATGGTGTAATCCCACTAACATATCTATTATCTTTATTGATATCAGTAACAGTACAGATATATACATACACAGATAGCAAAAACTCTAGATGGATGTACTACAAAAATTTAACGATGGTAATATATAGTGTACTTATTTATTCTGAATTTTAACATTATTGCTTTTTCCTAAATTAACTGCACTAATTTCATTAAAAAATCAATTCAAGTTTAGAACACAAAACTATGTCTGGAAAATGAAACATAACATAATATACCACCTTGAAAATAGCAGTCAAATGATGGTTCTGAGGAATTAATCCAATAAGGAAAAAGCCAACCTAAACAGCCAAAATATTTTAAAGAGAAAAACACTGGGGCGCCTGGGTGGCGCAGTCGGTTGAGCATCCGACTTCAGCCAGGTCACGATCTCGCGGTCTGTGAGTTTGAGCCCCGCATCAGGCTCTGGGCTGATGGCTCGGAGCCTGGAGCCTGTTTCCGATTCTGTGTCTCCCTCTCTCTCTGCCCCTCCCCCGTTCATGCTCTGCCTCTCTCTGTCCCAAAAATAAATAAACTTTGAAAAATAAAAAAACGTTAAAAAAAAAATTAAAAAAAAAAAAATAAATAAAGAGAAAAACATTTTTTAATTATATATATACTTGACAACAGCTCCCTTTCATTGTGGCTTTACAGCTGAGGAATGGGAAAAATGAATTCAGTTACAGGTGATTCATAATTCATATAAATTCATTTTTTAAGGAACTGCACTCTAGCAGTTATTAATTATTAGAAGATTTACAGTATATTTAAGAATGATGCATAGCCATGTCTGCTAGAAAAGAATGGATCCTATCCAAATAGCATGGAAATAAGTGTTGCATTTATACATAAGGAAAGAGAATTTAATTCCATCATTATTATTGCCATTTTTAACAGCAATACAACTCTGCAGCAGCCATCATAATTATTGTCATAGGCTGGGAGGTTGTGGGAGGGCAAGAACATTTTTATAGATTAATAATCTCTTGAGGTCGTGGAGTACCAAATGTGTTTCTTCTCTACTGGGTGAAGGGGAGGAGAGGGAGCTGCATCTGATTAAATCTGAGAAGCCTGGGTTTCAGTATGAAGATCTTAACAAGGAAATGAGATTGGGCCGCTATAAAACTCATCCAGTTCAACTACAGTAAATATTGCTTGGCGGCAGTGAAATCTTAATTAGTATTTCCCTCCTATTAAACAATTCCAGTGGTCTAAAGACATGGAAATAGTGGCATTTACTTCTCCTAAAATGTTCTTTTTTAACTCTTTTTTTTCCTCCTCATATTTTCAGAGGAAGAACAGTCAATAACCTTCGCGTGTCTTTTTACGATTATTTGCCATTGCCTTATATCCACCTGCTTATTTTTTAATTTCCTATTTAAAATTTATTTTGATAAATACAGCATAAATACCTACCTCTCTCAGATCGGGTCAATCACCTCTGTTTTTATTACAACAAAGATGTTCCTACAAAAAAGGCTAACCCAAAAAGTGAATCATGTCAGTATTTAGTCTATTTTTAGAGACATAAATAATTTCAGATGTGACTTTGTGAAGATGTTTCTAGAGTAATGTCATGACTCTTATATTTAATTATGATGCAATGTAATTTAAAACCATGGACACCTCTTCTGAAGCTGAGGCTTATTTTTCTCCAGATTTACTCATAAATTTCTAACAGAATTTGGACTCACTCTTCATTCATCTTCATTCATTCATTCATTTAATATTTATTCAGAAAATTTAAGTCTGTTGAGAGAGATACTAAAGAGGCTTAGACATGGATCTCACCCTCAGGGGATTTGCACACTATTTGAAGATACATTATGCACAAAAGAAACAAATGTCTGTCTACCCTCCAAAAGATTAACTGATTTGTATGACGAAACTTTAAAAAGCACCAACCAAAGTTAAAAAAGACATCTCATTAAACTAATTTTTTGTACATAAATTTTTGCAACTGGTTTAAATGTTCTGTTTTGTTTCCCTTCTTTCTATAAATTGATCAGGAAACATACTCTTTGAGTACCTTAGCCACAAGTCAGTATACTTTTGTGAGTGAAAACGGACAGTAAGGGGACAGGATGTTGGAACAATGCTGTAAACCAAGACTATCTCTAATAAAATGGGACATATAGTTATCTCTTAGAGTGTATTTTTTAGTAGATTCAGGAATATTTCTGACTACTCTTTTCTGCCTGCTTTTGTTTCCACCCATTGACAACAGAAGTACTTAATTCCTTATACGTAGCTTTAGCACAGTCAAAAGGAGTCTCTTTGAAGGACTTTGGCTACCTCCATTTTGACCTCAAACTTTCTCGTTGGGTTCTTCTTTCCAGCTTGTCTTCTGGCTCAGGTAGAAGACCCTGAAGGGACGCACCCTCTGAGGTAAACTGACACTATCCTCTCAAGCAATAAGGACCGCTCTGAGCCAGCAAGACTGAGCCCAGGACTGACTCCAAAACAATGATCTATTTGACCTTCACTGCCTACCTGCACGTGCCCACACACCTTCACCTCATATTTTCCTTATATAAACCTGGAGGTATTTTCAGCACTTGGGAGAAAGTCTTTGAGACATTAATCTGCTGTCTTCTTGGTGTTGGCCTCACTGAAATAAATTCCTTTTTTGTTTCACCACCACTAGTCTCTCTGCCTTTGGCTTTTCTCGGTGGCAAGTGGCCAAACCTGATCTGTTCGGGACCCTTGGAGCCAGGTGCTCCTGCACCCCTAAGCCCAGTTCCATCTTCAGGATGGGTTGCTGGGCTCCAATAGCCCCACAAGAGTTCATGCATCCTTGCTTCAACATCCTTTCTTTTATCTTCCTAAAGCATTCCTTTCTTGTGCTCTGACCAGACTCCTGCACTCAGACTTCTGGTAAAGAGCAGGCATCAGTCTCAATGCCCACATGTGTGCTGATCCCTATCAAGACCATTGATCCGTTCTAAAGATTGGTGCAAAACCTCACAGCTGCTGCAGTGCCACAGGGTAGTCAAAATCCTGACAGGCAGTGAGACGTCAGGCTTACTCTCCTGGAGGAAATCCCCATTCTTACCCTAAAAATTCACTTGAAAGAATCTCTTTCACTTTTCTTGTCATCTATCATCTAACTTACTTGGAATGGGGTTGGTTGACCAGTTTTGCTGCCTTTTAGTAAATGAATGTATGGATTTATTTAAAAACATTCTTTGGAATGGGTAGGTATTTAATACCTATTGTCTTCAGCTTTAGACTTTAGCTAGAATTCTGAGGAAAAAATGCACTCAACCTTTTGACGCATTAGCCTTATCTTTACAAAACATGGGGAAGGAATCAAAACTATTAACTTCAATCTATGTATAAATAGTGGGCAAAATAGAGTTGTAGTAAGTGATGCTGAAACAGTCCTTGGTACCCCAGTGCCCTACTGTTATGGAAAATACTTAACAGCATGAAAACAACTTAGTAGTCATAGAGTCACTGGTCCTATCATTTCAACCTCTGGATGCATCCATCCTAAATATGTTTATATAATCCTTGTTTCTATAGGAGTCTCAGTAAGGAAAAGAAATCAAAATGCATGACTAACATAGTGCTGCCAATATTTATGACACCATGTAAATCTAATCCATATTGTTGGGGGGAAAAAGAAAACTGCTCCTTTATAGTCCAATAGTTCTTAAATAATAAAGTTTACTTAGGATGATTAACCTTAGGAATCTTGCTTACACATCTTAACCCTGATTTTTTAAATCATATCATATCTTCTTTTCATTTAGTAAGAATCTAGATGATTTGTAGACCCTTCTTTGATTGATGGTTTTGGAGCAGAGCTTTCACTGGGCTCCATTAACACAAAAGGCACTAACACTGATGCTGAAAGGGATCTGTGTAGCTGTTTCCTTCTTTCCCCACAATGCTATCAAAGCATACTTTCCAAAGAGTCCCTCCAAATATATTATTTGAGCATTACTATGGGATCAGGGACCAAGAGTTGCTCATTTGAAAATCTAAATTGACCTTTAGTATTTAAACACAATGATTAACAAATATTTCTTTCCTATAAATTATCTTAAAACCTAGCCTAAAGAAATCAAGAACTTTAGAATTGCGAATGGAAATTTAAAATACATGGATTCTATTGGTTCCTTTTAATACTACTCTGTTCCTGGGTGCTCTGCACGAGTTAATACACTTCAGATACTGCTTACTGTCCCAGCAGAGAATTGAGATGTCTTATAAAAACATATAATATAGCAACCTAACATGTATGGTTTTATAAGTAAAACAGTAAGTATATTTAGCTAATTGAAGGTAGTTAATTAATGAAGGGAGAATTAAGGTTATAAAGTATCATTTCAGAAAGGATGTCTGGTGATACAGTAGGCCTACTACCCTGTTTTGGGAAGAGTTATATCTATACCAAGAAGAAGAAAATGTATATGAATCCTGAATGTTTTTTAATGGGACATGACACCACTTTTCAAAATAAGTCATGTACAAATGTTTTAAAACCCTCACTGGGAAGAAATTGTTTTAAAGAATTAGTAAGTTAATTATAATGCATATTATATCTATGCCTTCCTTTTCATTTTCCTTGAGAGAAGTAGACAATTACTTGTTACTGTAGACTGTAAGAGAAGCCTCACACATTTGAAGGCTGTAATCACCCTTGACACTTCTTTAAAAAATAAACAAAAAAATCTTCCTGTTTCTACCTTGACTTTTTTATATGTTCTATATTTTGATGTATTGACCATTTTGAATGTCTTCATAGTTTTTTCTGAGTTTTCAATAAAAATAAACTGTGGGTCCAAGATCTGACTTCTGGAGTACCTCTGAAGAGGCTGATATGCTTATTACTGAATTTTCTCCTGGGATATTGAATCATTCCTGATCATTTATCTTTCCTTAGAGGATCTTTTTTTTGGGGTGAAGAAATGGCCAATCTGTGCTTAATTCCGCTATTTAGAGACTTCTATAGTCAAGATTTTTCTTAAATTGCCCACCCTTGCCTTCATGTGTGAAGATGCCTTCGCTAATGCTGAAGGAGTACGAAAAGAGGGATGGGAGTCGCACAGACATTTTTTTTTTTTTTTTTTTGGAATAGACATTAAGGGACTTCTCTGAAAGAAACTACTCATATAAAATCTAGCACTTCTTGAAATTCCATTTCCTCCCTCCTAATATTCAACATCTTGCATCTGGGTTACCTTATTTTTAATACTGCTGAACAAAAATTTGATTTGCTCTTCGATAATAGCTGTAAACTTTAAAATAATATACAACAGTGATTTTGAATATCTGTAGGCTGTATCCACTGCATTGGAAATACTTTAAGGACATGGACTACACACATCTATTCATTTTTATGCTAGCACTTGGGTTTCATTCATTCACTTAACACATATATATATCAAATACCTACTGTGTCAGACCCTGTTCTAAGGTTACGAAACAAAAATACTTGCCCTCAGGAAGCTTACATTTTGCTGCCTAATGCATGGAGATATACAATAAACATTAGGTTGCTTTATTGAATGAGTGAATAAGTAAGTGAATTAGTGGCTCCAGAAATAATTCCTATGTTTGTAAAATGGTTTGAAAATAGCTAGTTTTTCACCTCTGAAGACAAATCACTAATAAGTGGTATAAGTTCTCCATGAGCATTTTATACAGCATTTTTATTTTGTGTGTGTTTCCCTTTCTTTACTCATTTTCATCTCTTTGTGCAGCCATTAAAATAAGTGATTATTTATTATTAATTATGAATTTTTCCCCAGAGGACAGCTATATTGAATGCCAATCATTGCCATCCCCAAATCTAAAAAGTGATGCCATTAAATAGACTCCATGCTTGTGCTGCTGCTCTAGAAAAAGTAGTGATGATGTAAAAAATGTCCTGACTGCAGATATCTTATAGAGAGGTGATATATAGATATATAAATGAATCCAATGTAATTGTATTTAATATTTTGATCTGGCATGAAGATACAAATGAACTGCTAATTATGCACCCTCTGCAAAATAACCACAGATCAAATTTTCCTTATTTGCTTCATAAATTCCAATCACATGCAGCAAAGTGCTCATGTATTTTACTAAACTGTCATTTATTTTGGTTTGGTTATGTAGTCATTTTTATTCATTCACTTGCTCTTCCATTTTTTCAGTGTATTTTAATGTTCCAACTAATCTATGTTACACTGATCTCTGTCCTCACCATGCTTTCACACATGAAGGAGAGGACTCCATAGGTCATCATTGCTATTATATATCCTTTAAAATCATCACTATTACTAATTGGGTCAGATATAGTTCCCACTGTGATGAATGTGTTAAACTTAACACAAATTATTCATTTTTAGTATTTATTTAGTATATACACATATTTTAGTCTGTAGTATCCATTTTTAGCTATTATTGGGGTACTTTTGTATTATTATAAATTATTTAGTGTTACTATAAAACATTTACTTTTAATATTATTGTTAGGGTTATGAATGCAAAAATAATTTTGAGTTGATAGGATTCCTTTTTTTTTTTAGATTTATTTATTTTTGAGAGAGAGAGAGAGAGAGAGAGAGAGCATGCTAGAGCAAGTTGGGGAGGGGCAGAGAGAAAGCGAGAGAGGGAGAGATAGAATCTCAAGCAGGCTCTGTACTGGCAGCATGGAGCCCGACATGGGCTCAGACTTACAAACCATAAGATCATGACCTGAGCCAAATTCAAGAGTCAGTCAGTCGCTTAAAAGCTTACTAACCAACTGATCCAAACAGGTGACCCAAGCTGGGAAGATTCCTAAAGACCAGAGAGTTCAGTTCTTTTATTTTCAGGTGATATCTAACTTACTAAAGTAACTAAGCATCCAGTTGCTTTTGAGTTACACAAGATTTGGTAACCTAGTAGGTATATTATGATTATATATATATATATATATATATATATACGCACACACACACATATCTTCATTAGGGTGCAAATATATATAATACATATATTTACATATATATTCATAAGGGTGCAAATTGGAATTTTTCAAATATTGTGAATAGTACTAATTTCCAAATACTTGAGAGAGATCTTTCTATAGCTACAATGGTTTGGTCAGAATTATTTATAGTCCATGCTATGTATAGCATGACAGGTGATTTAAGATAGAGTTGCAGACTTTTACTGAAGAACAGACTTTTAGAATAAAAGTTAGCATCTCGCCATCCAATGCACACATTCTCCTGAGTGTTCTCATATTCAACATATGAACTATCAGAGTAATCATTTACCATGGATGACTCTGATGGATGAGTTACTCATTTCTGCCTAATGGACCACTCAGCATTTCAATTCAGCAGTAACTAAGCATATTCTTTATAGTTTTCAATGATCAAACACCTAGTATATTGCTAAGTCCTTAGGGGTACTCAGTAGTTCTTTGATGATGATTTTGCTTATAAGCCAAATCGATTAGGGAAGCAGAAAATAGAAAAGTGAACAATAGTAAAATCTTACATATTTTGGTACTCCAATATTAACTTTAAAGAAAACTGGTACATTTGTCCTCTAAACCTGTAACTATAATTAAAAAAAAAACTGTTCAAAATTAATTAATATATATGTGTGCTGTATATGAGCGATAACTTTAATGAAAGCTTTTTGCAAGATGTTTTAGACCTTTAAGATGATATATCTATATCTTAGCTTTAATAATAACTATTATTACATCAATAATAGTGTATTAAGTCTATAATACTTCCTATGCATTATATTTTAGAGTATTTTTAATTAAAGATTCTCAATATGTTCAAACAAAAAATAGTATGTATAATTTAAGGTTCACGTACTATTTTTTGTTTGAAAAATAGACTTAATACGCTATTATCAATGTAATAATAGTTATTAAATAACTTCATTTTATTAAATATCTCTTCATTTCTTATTTTGCAACTAATAGTTGGTGATAGATTTGTAGTCACATCTACTCATAACCTATTTTTACATGATATAGACCTAGTCATGCCAATGAATATGTTAGTAATATGTCATTTTAAATTATTAAATGTCATATGTAAATAGAAGAACGTGAAAATTTAACGATATAAAGATTTCTTTAAAATCCCCATATTTACTGAGTCCGATTTTCAATGTATATATGGAGTAACACAGAACTCTATTTTGCCCATTTAATGCCATGGGTTAGCTTTATGTATTTTGTACATGTGAATTTGGACTTTACTCTTTCTGGAATCAGAATTAATTTATGGTATAATATGGAGTATCAGAATGCAAATAAATTTAACATTGTCAAGAAATATTCCCTACAGTCTGCTATTTACATTGGTTAACCCATATTGTGGACTATAGAGTCTTGGTAATATTTAAATTAACTACACAGTCTGTGTAGGCATCAAGTTTTGTTAAATACTTGAAAAGTTTCTATTCCTTAAAATGCTGTACAATAGCTATATTGGTTGCGGGGTGGGGGGGGGGTGGGCAGTGACTAAACCCATATAATGGAATGAGAATAATACACATTTTACCATACAAGTAACTAAGGAATTTACACATGCAGTAAAATAGATGATGTAAACAAAAATAAGAATTTGTTATTAATTTTTAGTTCTTCCATGCTAGTCTAAGAAATAGATGAAAGCCCTTAGTCAGTAGAGGAAAACATCTCCATTCTGGTTGTTTTCCCATAAGTTTTCACATGTTCTTTTGGATCTACACCTGCTGAGCCAAGAACCTTAATTTGTTACAGAAACCTATTACTATATGCAAATTTTCCCCAGTGTCAGCTGATGGCAGTATTTAAAGTGTGTTTCATGTTCCACACCTGTAGTGTGGGGTGCTCCCTATCTAATGCCTATCTGTGCTGATGATTTGGGTTGTTTGCTACATTGGTTTCCTAGGACTGCCCTAACAAAATATCACAAACTGGTGGCTTAAAACAACAGAAATGTATTGTCTCACAATTCTGGAGCCTACAAGTCTGAAATTAAGTTGTCAGTATGGACATATTCCCTCTGAGACTTTGGCTAGAATCCTTCCCTGTGTCTTCCTAGCTTCTGGTGATGGCCATTAATCTTTGGTGTTCCGTGGCTACATCACTTCTATTTTTGGTTCTGTCATCACGTTGGCCATCTTCCCTGTATGTGTCTGTATCTCTTTTCTCTTTTTCTTAGGAGGACAACAGTTGTATTGGATTTGGGCTCACTTTAGTAGAGTATAACCTCATTTTAACTTGATTACATTTGTAAAGACTCTTTCTAAATAAACTCATATTTACAGATATTAGTAGTTAGGACATCAACATATCTTTTTTAGGGTGGGGAACATAGCTCAATCCATAACACTTGGTAATTGGAGGAATGACTCCACTTGTTGTTTTAGGCCCTGTGGATCTGATCCCATATTGAGTGCTGTGTGTCTTTACTTTCCCTTCCATTTCACTGAATCATTTCCTGACTTGAGAATGACTTGAGAACATATGTTGAAATTCTAATCCTCCATGTGATGGTATTAATGGTTGGTGCCTCTGAGAGGTCATTAAGTAATAGGGGCAGAGCCCTCATTAATGGGATTAATGCTTATAAAAAGGCTCCAGAAAGATCTTTTTTTCCCCTTCTACCATATGAGGACACTGCAAAAAAAAAACGACTGTTTGCCTATGAACCAGGAAATTCTCACCAGACATGAATTCTCACCATGACCTTGGATTTCCCAGCTTTCAGAAGTATGAGATATAGATGCTTATTGTTTGTAAGCCACTCAGTCTGTGGTGTTGTTACAGCAGCCTGACTGGAGTAAGATAACTGTCTTCCATCTTTGCTAATGTCATTACACTCCCTATAGGATTGAAAATCTGCCAAATTTGGAGGTACCATTCCTCCCTGGGCCAGATCAGAGTTTGATTTTTTTTCTTTTTTTAAATCATGGTAAGAAAGGTCCAAAGATTTGGAGACAGAGTATGCTCAAGGTATTTGCATGACCTTTTCTCTCTTTAGAAGGACAAACCCAGATAATAGCCACTTACTACTACTTGCTCATTTTCAAATCTTTGCCATAATATCAGAAACTGCAGTGATTCAAAGAATCCTGGGAACAGGCACTGATACTGCTGAGAGACTGGTGATGTTTCCAAAAGAAAATGACCTCAGCCAAACTCTACTAAGGAAACTTCATTCACCATTTTAGCAAGAAGGAATCAGTGATTTGACCCTTTTATTATATTCTTAGGGCAGAAATGTCAGCTCTTTATTTTTTCCCTAGGGTAAGATGGTGTGTCCCTGGTGAAATTTAATTACACATCCTGCCTTATCTTCATGAAAACCAATCACAACCTTGCTCTTGTTGAAATGAGTTATTCTCTAATGGATTTAGGAAGAAATACATATCAAAAGAGCTACATAAAGTGCCTCAAGCAGGGAATATCTATGTTATTCATTCTCCTTCATGCTGATATGCATATATCTTAGAGTAAGAGGTTCTAGGTTAGCATGAATATAGTGCTTAAGAAAAGTGATGGTAAACTTTTTTTTTTTTTTTTTTTTTTTTGCTGGCATTTTTGTATAACTGACAGGGTGGCATTTAGGACATCTTCAGTGATATTTTCCCCAAATATTATGTAATACATTTTAACATATCATTTGTTGTAGTAGTAGGAGTGATTCCTATTCATCCATTTTAATGTAGAATAATAAGAGCTACAATCTATCCTAAAATGAGACACACCTTTGTAAAATCCTATAGATGATGATTTTCATATTTGGAATTGACAAGTTTCACAGTGAAAGTTAGAGTTCATTTTTTCCACATGCCGACTAGTACAGATCAAATTGACATAAACTAGCAACAAATTAATAAAAAAATTTAAAGGAAGCATTTCATTTCTTGAATACAGTTTTAATATTTTATATTTTAGATGCTAAAACCTATTAAAAGTTAGACTAGAAAAATTTAATTTCCTTCCAATAAAAATGGAGTTAATACAAACTTAACATTAAACTATTTTAATGTAAAATGTAAGATTTTGATTTTCTCATCACACTTACTTTAAGTCAACTGTCTTGAAAAGTGAAATATAATGAACATATATTAAACACACAAATCCTAAGTGCTCATGTGTATACATTTTCACACACACACACACACACACACACACACACACACCAGTGTAATCAAGTTAATAAACAGGTTACAAGCACCTTTTTACTCTTTCCCAATAACTATTCCTCTGCTCACTAAAGGTAAGTACCATTCTGACTTCTTTCATCATAGATTGGTTTTGTGTATTTCTGAAAAACACAGTCAGTTAAGCATCCAACTCTTAATTTCAGCTCAGGTCATGATTTCATGGTTGTGGGATCCATCCCCACACTAGGAAGTATGGGGGAGCATACTCACATGCTGTGAGCATGGAGCTTACTTAAGATTCTCTCTTCCTCTCTTTCTGCCCCTCTCCCCTACTCACACCGTTTCTCTCTCTCTCTTTCTCAAAATAAATAAATAAACATTAAAAAAAATAAGTCCAAGCAAATATTGCAGATGCAGTTTTAGAAAGATAAAAAAAAAAAAACAAACAAAGAAACAGAAACAGAGCACATACTATATCTCTAAGAATACTTAAAAGCTCCTGTGTAGAAAACAAACTAAAAAGCAGATAATAAATAAGCATGACTGTATATCATGGCTGATATCAGAGATAATTGTGATTAAATTCACTAAAACATTAGAAATGTAATTAAATAAAACTTGTTTTTAAGATGCATGTTCAATAACAGCATATATTATGGATAGTGTCTTAATAAATGAACACAATAAAAAGTTAAGTTACTATCCTGAATCATCATTCAGCACACAATATTAATTCTCTAGTGAAATTTTCATCTTTGATATATGGCCTAAATATTCTTAACAGAATACTTTTTCCCCACAAACTAATTTGTTGTTACTTATTCTTTTGTTTTTAAGTTTATTTATTTTGAGAGAGAGAAAGAGAGTGTGAGTGGGGGCAGGGCAGATAAAGAGGGAGAGAATCCCAAGCAGGCTCTGGGCTGTCAGTATGGAGCCAGAGGCAGGACTTGATCTCATGAAATGAGATCACTACCCGAGCCGAAATCAAAAGTCAGATGCTTAATCGACTGAGCCACCCAGGTGCCCTTGTACTTATTTTTTCTGAGTCTTAATATCAGATTGTAAGTCTCTAAATTCTGCTATTTCAACATGTTGTCTACCATTTCAAAATTACTCAAGGGAAAAAAATAATCTATGAACACATTGGCTTAATACATTTTCTAATCACAGTTGATTTTTTTCCAGAGAAACTTCAAGTCAGAACTAGACAGATCAGTGCCAGAATCACACAGTTCCTATTAGCAACAAGAGAGTAAAAATAGTAATTGTTAAAAGAACATCATTATGTGGTCAAAGATAAATACAAGTTTGTCATCAATAAGATATCAGGAGTAAAATTAAGCTAATTTTTATAATGTGGCATAATTTTTGTATCTGTTTACTGAATTTAATGTGAGATGTATCATTGCTCATACTTAAATTTTCTAGGAAAGTAAGTAATATTGGTATAAAGAGCAAAGCATTTGGAGTCACTTATGGGTTTGGATTCTATTTTTATAATTCATTTTGTGCTTAATCTTACAGTTTTATTTCCATATGTATAAATTATGTTGCTGACATTATTTATCATTTAGACTTAAATGACTAGTGTAAAACACCCACAAAGTACCTGTCAGAATTCTTGCCTCAAACTAAACATCCAAGATATGCTACTTTTTCTCTTCCCCTTGTGTTAATGTTGCTAAATTATCTTTTATTTATTGTAGTTTTTATTCATTTTAATGTTCACCTTGTAGCCACTACAGTTGGTGTATAAGTTGAATTATTTTCTACAGAGTTTGATATCAATTATTTTCCTCTTTAAGAATAACTCCCTTTAAAAAGTGAAATCATGTGGAAAAGTTGGAATATAAATAAAACATCTCACTGAGAAAAAAAAAAATCATAAGTAGTCTTTCTGACCAAGGACTAAATTGCAAAAATGTGGTATAACCTGTGTCTAAGTCTCTTAAAGGCTCAAGGGAATATGGTGACAATGGACCTCAGTCTGACTTGGAGAATTTTAAGGAGTTCTATAATCAGATAAGGTACACTTTTTAAACATAAGTACAGGCAGTATAGCTCATGAAATACTGCACCAAAATAGAACATTTTACAAGGCTAATGACAAACTGTATTCCCTTTCTTTATTATGAGCAATTTTTATTGCTGTTATCCTGTCCAGAACCATATAGAAGCTACAAAATACAAGTCACACTTCCAGTTCAAAGACATATTATAAATTACAGAAAACCCATTTTGGAGTCAGATTTCAGAATTAGGTTTTTTTGTTTCGTTTTTTTTTTCGTGTTTATTCTTTATTTTGAGAGAGAGAGAGAGAGCGTGTGCATGAACAGGAGAGGGGGAGAGAGAGAATCCCAAGCAGGCTCCACGCTCTCGGTGCAAAGCCTGATGTGGTGCTCAATCTCATAAACTGTGAGATCATGACCTGAGCTGAAATCAAGAGTTGGAAGTTTATCCAACTGAGCCACCCAGATGCCCCTGCCCCCACCTTAAAAAAAAATCATCTTCCATTCCTCGGTACCCAAAGTGGTGCAGAAGATTGGTCTTCTATTCTCAGGTTACCCAGGTGAAGATTTATTGTTGATGACAAAGAAAACTCCACTACTTGAATTAGCCACAGGCCTGCATAGGCTTCTCTGTTCAGGTTGTGGGTGAACATGGGAAGCACTTTGAGGGCTGAAGTTAGAGAATAATGAAGTGATGTTCTGGTATCAGAGACAATATTTTTTAAAAGCCACACCCAAGACCAAGCTTCTGTTTGCATTTTTTTTTCTGCATAGACTTTCCTTTTTTTTTGTTTTGTTTTGTTTTGTTTTGTTTTCCCAAGAGTTCCCATTTTAAGGCCCCTGGGTGGCCCAGTGGCTTAAGTGTCCAACTCTTGATTTCAGCTCAGGTCATGATCAGGTGTGAGATCAAGCTCCATGCTCAGCATGGAGACTGCTTATGATTCCCTCTCTCCCTCTCTCTCTGCCCCTCCTCCACTCCCTTCCTTCTCTCTGTCTCTCTAAAAACATTACCAAAAAAATAAATAAATAAAAAAAGGAAGGGGGTTTCCTATATTCCTTTTCTCCTTGAGTTGCATTAACAAAGAGCTCCTTTAGTAATCATAACTTCAAGTTGAGTCAGGATTTGAGCAGAAGAAAGAGGTAGGAGAAGTTGTAAGAGGGTAAAATAAAAGAAGTTTTCCCACTATCTTGGTACCAAAACTGGAAAAGAATACCACAAGATAGAAACTTGCAAGCCATTATCTCTGACAAACATATATGCAAAAACCTCAGCAAGATATTAGCAAAACAAATTCAAGAACACATTAAGAGGGTTATACATCATGATCAACTGGGATTTATTCCAGGGATGCAAGAATGGTTCAACATCTGCAAATCATTCAATGTATACAACATGTTAACAAAATGAAGGATGAAAAATACGACTATCTCAATATATGCTGAAAAAGCACTTGACAAAATTCAATATACACTTATAATAAAAACCCTCAAAACTGTGAATATAGGGTGACATACCTCACCATAATGAAGGCTCTATACGAGAAGCCCACAGATAACATCATACTCAACATGGGAAAGCTGAAAGCCTTTACCCTAAGATCAGGAATAAGACAAAGATGTCTACTCTTTCCATTTTTATTGAACATAGCATTGGAAGTCCTAGCCAGAGCAATTAAGCAATGAAAAGAAATAAAAGGCATCCATATTGAAAAAAAAAAGAAGTAAAACAGTGACTCTTTGAAGATGACATTTTATTATAGAGAGAGAGAGCCCTAAAGACTCCATAAAAAAAAACAAACAAACATTAGAATTAATAAATGAAGTTGGTAAAGTTGCAGGACACAAAATCAATACATAAATATCTGTTGTACTTCTATACTAATAGTAAATTATTAGAGAAATAAAGAAAACAAGCCCATTTACAATTGTATCAGAAATAATAAAAATCTAGGAATAAATTAAATCAAGGAAGTGAAAGACCTGTTATATTAAAAACTAAAAGACATTAATAAAAGAAATTGAAGAAGACACAAATAAATGGAAATATATTCCATGCTATGGGTTAGAAGAATCAATATTCCTAAAATGTCCATACTACCCAAAGCAATCTACAGATTGCAATCCACATCAAAATTTCAAAAGCATTTTTCAAAGAAATAGAACATACAACTCTAAAATATGTATTATACCACAAAAAACCCTGAATAGCCAAATCAATTTTAAGAAAGAAAAATAAAGCTAAAGGCATCACACTCTCTGATTTCAAAGTTTATTACAAAGCTATAGTAATTAGAACAGTATGGTATTCGCATAAGCACAAGACACATAGATCAGTGGAACAGAGTAGAAAGCCCCCAAATAAACCCATATATATAGTCAATTAATGTACAACAAAGGAGCTAAGAATATACAGTGGGGAAAGGACAGTCTCTTCAATAAATGATGTTGGAAAAACTGGACAGCCTCATGCAAAAAAAAAAAAAAAGGAAAACTTGACTCCTATCCAATATCATGCACAAAATTTAACTCAAAATGAATTAAAGACTTGAACATACCACCTGAAACCATTAAACTCCTAGAAGAAAACATAGGTGGTAAGCTCCTTGACATAGATCTTGGCAATGACTTTTTTTTAATATGACACGAAAAGCAATGTCTATAAAAGCAAAAGGACTAATTCATACTAAAAATCTTCTGTACAGCAAAGGAAAACCTCAACAAAATGAAAAGGTAACCTACTGAATAGGAGAAAACATTTGCAAATCATATATCTGATAAGGGGCTAATATATAAAGAACTGATACATCTCAATAGGAAAAATCCAAACAATCTATTTTTTTTTAAATGGGCAAAATATCTGCAAAGACATTTTTCCCAGTAAGCTATACAGATAGCCAACAGATACAGGAAAATACACTCAACATCACTAATGATCAGGGAAATGCAAATCAAAACCACAATGAGATATTACCTCATACCTGTTAGAATGGCTGTCATCAAAAAGACAAGAGATAACAAATGTTGGTGAGGATGTGGAGAAAAGGGAACCTTTGTGCAATGTTAGTAGGAATGTAAATTGGCACATTTAACATGGAAAACAGTATGGAGGCTCTTTAAAAAATTAAAAATACAACTATCATATTATCCAGAAAATTACTTCTGGGTATGTATTTGGAGAAAACAAAAACAAACACTACCTCAAAAAAAAATATGCACCCCTATGTTCATTGTAGCATTGCTCACAATAGCCGAGATGTGGAAGAAATATAAGTGCCCACTGATAGAAGAATGGACACAGACATTGTAATACAATGGGATATTATTCAGTTATAGAAAGAATAAGATCTTGCCTTTACAATAGCATGGAAGGACCTCAAGGGCATTATGCTAAGTGAAAGAAGTCAGACAGAGAAAGACAAATACCATATGATTTATCTTATATAAGCATATCTTGGAGAGATATTGTAGCTTGGTTCCAGACTGAATAAAGACACAAAAAGTTAGTTAAATGAAGTTTTTGGTTTCGCAGTATATGTAAAAGTTATACTTGGACTATACTGTAGTCTATTAAGTGTACAATAACATTATGTCTAAAAAATGTACATACCTTAATTTAAAAATATTTTATTGCTAAAAAATGCAAACCATCATCTTAGCTTTCAGCAAGTTGTAATATTTTTGCTGAGAGAGGATCTTGCCTCAATGTTGTTGGCTACTGACTGATCAGGGTGGTTTTTGCTGAAGGCTTGGGTGCCTGTGGGAATTTCTCACAATAAGACAATGATGGAGTTTGCTGCATTGATGATCAACTCTTTTCATAAACAATTTCTCTATAGCATGTGATGCTGTTTGATGCCATTTTACGCACAGTAGGACTTCTTTCAAAATTGGAGTCAATCCTTCTAAATCCAGCTGCTGCTTTATCACTAAGTTTATGTAATATTCTAAATCATTTGCTGTTATTTTAACAATATTCACAGCATCTTTACTAGGAGTAGTTTCCATATAACGAAACCATTTTCTTTGCTCATCCATAAGAAGCAATTTCTCATCCATTAAATTTTTATCATGAGATTGTAGCAATTCACTTACATCTTCAGGCTCCATTTATAATTTCAGTTATACTGCTATTTCTGCAGTTACTTCCTCCAGTGAGGTCTTCAACCCCTCAAAGTCATCATGAGGTTTGAAATCAACTTCTTTCTAACTCTTGTGAATGATGATATTGGGACATGTTCCCATGAATCATTAATGTTCTTACTAGCATCTAGAATGTGAATCTTTTCCAGAAGTTTGAAAATATACTTTGCCAAAATCCATCAGAAGAATCACTGTCTATGGCAGCTATATTCTTACAAAGTTTATTCTTAAATAATAAGACTTGAAAGTAGAAATTACTCTTTGATCCATGGGCTGCAGAATGGATATTGTGTTAGTGGCATAACAATACAGTAATTTTGTTGTACATCTAAATTAGAATTCTCAGGTTACCAGGTGAGTTATCAATAAGCAGTTATATTTCAAAAAGCATCTTTTTTCTTAGCAGTAAGTCTCAAAAGTGGCTTAAAATAATCAGTAAACCATGCTGTAAATAGATAGGCTGTCATTCAGACTTCATCGTTCCATTTACAGGGCGTAGGCAGAGTAGAGTTAGCCTAATTCTTTTTTTTTTTAACGTTTATTTATTTTTGGGACAGAGAGAGACAGAGCATGAATGGGGGAGGGGCAGAGAGAGAGGGAGACACAGAATCAGAAACAGGCTCCAGGCTCTGAGCCATCAGCCCAGAGCCCGACGCGGGGCTCGAACTCACGGACCACGAGATCGTGACCTGGCTGAAGTTGGACGCTTAACCGACTGTGCCACCCAGGTGCCCCTAGTTAGCCTAATTCTTAAAGGCCCTAGGATTTTGGAATAGTCAATGAGCATTGGCTTCAATTTAGTCATCAGCTGCATTAGCCCCTAACAGGAGTCAGTCTGTCTTTTGAAGTTTTGAAGCCTTGAAGCCAGGCAATGATTTCTCCTCTGTAGCTATGAAAGCCTTAGGTGGCATCTGTTTCCAATAGAAGCCTGTTTTGTCTACATTGGAAATTTGGCGTAGCCATCTTCACTATTAATCTTAGCTAGATCCTCTGGATAACTTGTTGCAGCTTCTCCATCAACACTTGGTGCTTGGCCTTGTACTTTTATGTTATGGAGATGGCTTCTTTCCTTAAACCTCATGTACCAGCCCCTTCTAGCTTCAAACTTTTCTTCTCCAGCTTCCTCACCTCTCATCCTTCATAAAATTGAAGAGAGTTAGGGCCTTGCTCTAGATTAGGCTTTGGCTTAAATGTATGTTGTGGCTGGTTTGATCTATTCAGACCACTAAAACTTTCTCCGTATCAGTAATAAGGCTGTTTTGCTATCTCATCATTCAATGTCCATTCAAGTAGCACTTCTAATTTCCTTTAGGAACTTTTCTTTTACATTCACACATTGGCTAACTGGTACAAGAAATCTAGCATTCAGCGTATCTTGGCTTTTGACATTCCTTTCTCACTAAGCTTAATCATTTCTAGCTTATGATTTAAAGTGAGAAACATGAAAATCTTCCTTTTGCTTGAGCATTTAGAAGCCATTATAAGGGTATTAATTGGCCTAATTTCAATATGTTGTGTCTCACGAAACAGAGAAACTGAGGGAGAGGGAGAGAGACAGGAACACCTGGTCGCTGGAGCACTCAGAGCACACACAATATCAAAGTAACATCAAAGATCACTGATCACTAATCACAAAAACAAATTTAACAATAATAATGATGAAAAAGTTTGAACTATTGTGAAAGTTACCAATATGTGACATAGAGACACAAAATGAGGAAATGCTGTTGGAAAACTGGCACCTATAGACTTGAAAGTTGCTTTCCAGAGTTGTCTCAAACCTTCAATTTGTTAAAAAAATTAAATGCATTATCTGTGAAGCCAAATAAAACAAGGTATACCGATATGTAAAAAACAAATGAATAACAATGACAACAACAGAAAATCCCCCAAAACTCCCTAAACCAAAAATCAAAAAAAAAAACAAACTCATGGATACAGAGAACAGACTTATTATTGCCAGAGGTGAGGGTGCAGATGGGAAAAATGGGTGAAGAGCTCAAAAGCTTAAATAAATAAATAAATAAATAAATAAATAAATAATAGAATTAAGTTTTACTTTCTTTCATTTATACGTAGAGAGAAGTCGAGCTCTTTTTTAATTTGGATCACATTTTTAAGTCTTCTCTTAGTTAGGTATAATCATTTACCTTCTTTAATAAGCAACCAGAAAGATAAGCCTGTGATTATTCTCATCTCAAATTTCAAACTACTTGTTCTCAAGGGGGGGTTAATCCAGTCATCTTTACTTTTAATTTTTTTTTTAACGTTTATTTATTTTTGAGAGACAGAGAGAGACAGAGCACAAGCGGTGGAGGGGCAGAGAGAGAAGGAGACACAGGATCCTAAGCAGGCTCCAGGCTCTGACCTCTCAGCACAGAGCCCGATGTGGGGCTCCAACTCACAAACCCTGAGATCATGACCTGAGCCAAAGACGGCCGCTCAACCGACTGAGCCACCGAGGCGCCCCAGTGATGTCTACTCTTTACTGAGTACTACAAAAGTAAATCCTACCATCAATACTTGAAAGCGTCACCCTCCCCGCCATGCTCTTAATCAAGACTTTCCATTTTCTTGGCAACAGAGCAACGGGCACCACGCCTTCAACAACCAGCTTCTGGAGAACACCAAAACTTACCTTGTCAGCTCTCATTTTCTAATACCCTAGTCATAAAATAAGGGTTTTGAACCATTCTAGCATGAAAGACAACATGATATTTCATAAATAGTTCATTGCCCACCAATAAAATACAATTCAAAGAGAAATAAAAAAAGGAGAAAATAGTAAAGTACACTTGAGGTACTCACAGAATCCTGACCTGAGCCCCACAAGCTGAGTGCCCAGCAGGGCTCAACTCATTTTCACCTGAACATAAAATTTTTAAATCTCCATCAACAATATGCTATGGGTTTTTTCTTCCCCTTCTAATGAGAAGTATAAGTTCAATAAAAGTGGGATTTTTAAAAACTTGCCACTTGACATTTTAAAAATATCACCTTGGTTAATTCTGACCTTAATGGTAAAATTAACAATGATGAGACTAACATAATTAGAGAAACAAAAATTATCACCCTTGAGGACTTTTGCATCTCTTTCATTTTGCTAAAAGCTTTACAAGCACTATAACTTAACTGTCAGAACGGCTCCGTGAGATACATATTACTTCTCCCTTTTAGAGATGAAGAAACTGAGGTTCCGAGACACTGAGTAAGCTGTCATATTTCTTAGTACACAGAGCCCAGCTTTCCAACTCAGGTTTGTCTGAGAACAAACTTCATGCCTCTGGCAACAGAGTGATATTGCCAATAAGTTCAAATCTTCCCTTAGTGTTTTACGATTTGCCAAATCCTTTTCTTTTTTTTTTAATTGATGTATGTCACAATCTTACAAGTCAACTAGTAAATGCATTATCAGCATGTCTTTTTATTTTTTATTTGTTTAAATTGTATTTCATTGTGACAATAACACTTAGCATGAGATCTATCCTCTCAACACATTTTTAAGTTTATATTACAGTATTGTTAACCATAGGCACACTACTGTTCAGTAGATCTCCAGGACTTATTTATCTTGCATAATCAAGACTTCATGCCCTTAGTTAGCAACTCCTCATTTTCCCCTTCCTCAACTCCTGAAAACCAACATTCTACTTTCTGATCTTATGAGTGTGACTATTTTAGATACAGCACATAAGTGCAATCATGTGATATTTGTCCTGTGATTGTCCTCAAGGTTCATCCATGTTGTCACATATTGCAAGATTTCCTTCTTTCTAAAGGCTGAATAGTGTCCCATTGTATGTACATACCACATTTCTTTATTCATTCATCCACTGATAGACATTTAGGCGGTTCCCACATCTTGACTATTGTGATAGTACTACAATGAACACTGGAGTGCTAATATCTCCTTGAGATCCTGATTTAAAATCTCTTGCATAGGGGTGCCTGGGTGGCTCAGTCAGTTAAGCATCTGAATCTTGATTTGGGCTCTGGTCGTGATCTCATGGTTCATGAATTTGAGACCTACGTCAGGCTCTATGCTGAGTGTGGAGCCTGCTTAAGATTCTCTCTCTCTACCCCCCCTTCCCCACCCCCACCCCGCTTCCCTGCTTTCTCTCTCTCTCTCTCTCAAAACAAATAAACTTAAAAACAACAACAACAAAATAAATCTTTTTCATAAATACTCAGGAGTGGATTACTGGATCATATGGTACTTCTGTTTTTAATTTTTTGAGGAAAATCTCTATACTGTTTTTCAATAGCAACTGCACTATTTTGCATTCCCACCAACAGTGTACAAATGTTCCAATTTCTTCACATCCTCACTAACACTTGCTGTCTTCTGGGTTTCTGTTTCTGTTGTTTGTTTGTTTGTTTGTTTGTTTGTTTGTTTACAACAGCCATTCTAACAGGTGTAAGGTGATATCTCATTGTGGTTTTGATATTTATTTCTCTGATGATGAGTGACGTCGTGTATCTTTTCATTACCCATACATATGTCTTCTTTGAAGAAATGTCTATTCAAGTCTTTATCTCATTTTTTAATTGGGTCATTACTTGTTTTTGCTTTTGTTTTGCTTTTGTTTGCTACTGAGTTGTAGGAATTTCTTACATATTTTGGAAATTAGCTCCTCTGATATATGATTTAAATATTTCTCACGTTCTTAGCTTGCCTTCTCACTCCACTGGTTGTTTTCTTTGCTGTTCAGAAACTTCAAGAGAAAAGAAAACAAAGACTCTGGATGTGTAACTAATTTTCCCAATACCACAGAATTATAAAAAGACAGAATTAGAACTTAATTATTCTGAATAATCCATACTTGTTTGTATAAAATAAATCCATACACTTTATGAAAGGCTTTTTGGAAGTACCATATGAAATATTAACTATTTTATAGAACTTTGAAACATAGACAAGAGTACTGGTATGAAATTCTGGTAATGAAGCCAAGAAGGAAATAGCAAAATGTGACAGGCCCTGTGGGCAACATCTGCTTTTGTTTTATAAAGAACATTTTTTATGTGAAATTACTCTGGAAGAGGCTACTGGCATACTTATTCAAGTCAATTCCATACATAATATATAGTTTATGTCTGCCATCTGAGGAAAAGGAGCACCCAATAGTACCTTAATATGTCTACTGAATCTATCTGCTAAACGACATGGCCTATTTGTGGGTTGATTCAACAATTTCAATTCTCACTGGGAGCTGCTGACTCATAGATATTTGATATGATCTCCTATCTTCGTGGATTACATTAATAATATCTGATGCTTTTTTTTTTCCATTCTTAACATATAAGGTTTAGCCCACTGCTTGGTAACTGAATGGAAAAAAAGAAATCATTTCTTACATGATAGTTCCGGTGACAGTATTTTGTATTCAATAGAGTGATGGGTAATAAGGGAGCTCTATTCTCTTATTTTATTCAAGGTCAATAGATATAAGACAATAAGGAAAAATGGAAAAGGTTGATTAACATGAATATTCATCAGATACATTGGAATTTTTATTTTATTTATGGAATAACCATATGCCCTCGTGTTTAACGTGACCGATGGTATATCTTTTAGTATAATTATGAGGATATATTCTGTTCCTCATTCTGATTTCATAATACCAGGAAGCTTTTATTTGAATCAGTCCCAATAAAAATTTGGAATGACAACAATCCATTTAAAAACAACCTCGGGGCGCCTGGGTGGCGCAGTCGGTTAAGCGTCCGACTTCAGCCAGGTCACGATCTCGCGGTCCGTGGGTTCGAGCCCCGCGTCAGGCTCTGGGCTGATGGCTCAGAGCCTGGAGCCTGTTTCCGATTCTGTGTCTCCCTCTCTCTTTGCCCCTCTCCCGTTCATGCTCTGTTTCTCTCTGTCCCAAAAATAAATAAAAGTTGAAAAAAAAAATTTTCAATAAAAAAATAAAAAAAAAATAAAAACAACCTGTTATCCTTCTTAAAGATAACACAATTATGTAATTTCGCTGTGCAGAAATAGTTCTTCTCTGTCTTAGAAAACATGAATGTTCTAATTACCCACTCATATTGGTTCAAAGATTATTACAATTTTTAAATTGGATTCTTCCACAGAATATAGAGATTGGAAAATTATTTTCTGATTGAAAAATGTGAAAAGTCAATTTACTGACTTTATACTCTTCCTTCGATGTCTAAATATTTATAGTAATGTTGAACGATTCCAAATAAAGTACTTAATATTAACAGTGTTCAATGATTATGTAGAATTCTAGTCACTATAAAGTATTTAGAAATTGCAGGTATTTTGCACAGCATCACTATTAGATCAGTCAGTCAGTATCCAGGCCGCATCTTTATGCATCCCAGAAAAATAAAATAAATGGGGGAAGCCTGTCAGTGTAGTTTACCATGGTCTATCTTCAGAATAGATATGAATCTGCCATATCAAGCATGTGCAGTCTATTCAGAGCTTTAAAACTGCTGCAGTTAGCAATACTGACTGATTTTGAAGTACTGTGATCTTTTACCCCTCAGTATGTACATAAGATATATAAGGTTTCCATGATGAGATTCTGGAGGTCAGGGGACACCAAAAAATATGTCATAGTACTCTGGTCTCTTGCAAAAATTTGTACTCAAGGTGAGCCTCCAACAAACGTAAGTTTAATGAATGAATAAATGTTATTAAGACTACTTTTACATGGGGTGGCCAACTAAAATCATTTCTAGAAGCTCTAATTGAATCTGACAACCCCATCTTGTCTATACAAATTTGATCTAAAGGAATCAGAACATTTAGGCTTCACTGACATCATTGGCTCCATATTCTGTAAGCCAGTAAATATTTATGCTGAAATTGCACCTTTACACTGGAAGAACTGAGAAGATTATAGGAAAAAATACCAATATCTCTTCTAATTTAATACCAGTTGCACTTAACATGGTGCATCAACTGCCAACAGTAAGGGGTCACCGAGGCAGGAACTTTCCCAAATACTTTTTGCTTATGATTGTAATTAAGTGACTGTCACACCTTGTGACCAGTTCAAGGGTAGAAAAATAAAATTTTTAAAAAAGAAAGAAAATGATATGTAAGTAGATGAAGCAGAAGGAAGGAGAGGAGGAAAGAAATAGATAAAAGAAGGAATAAGCAGAGTAAAACTATTATATATGTAGATGCGTTTTGGTGGCGTCCTGGTCACAGGTTAGGTATTATCCTTTTCGGATATGTCGTACAGAACCCTAGTAATCAGAGAAGGACAGAAAGAAGAGGATTAGCCAGAGGGGCGTATTTATGCCTCTTTACCCCATTTCTTCTTTCAAAAAGGTAGCTCTACCTTTATATATACTTTTATGATACTTCTATATATATTTCATATGAAGAAGGAGCTCTGCTACTTTAAAAATGTGTTACACTTTTTGTTTTTTTACAATTTACCTTTCTAGGGAAGAAATAATAGGTAAAGAGTAAGGAGGTAAAGATTTAGGCAATCATCTCCATTCTATATGTGACACATCCTATGTTTCAGTCTGCAATCTACCACCCATTAGCTACAGAAAACACATCTTCAGACATGGATTTTTTATGGTTCCCATTTGTATCTGCAAAATCATCTTTTATGTCCCCTGTTGAACTTTGACTTTTCCTAAAGTGGAAACCTCATTTGTCTCCTGACATCCTCTATAATTTCTCTTTTCCATAACCTAGCTCACCCATTCTCTTCCCTACCTAAAATACTCTTACAGAGATTTCTAACCTGCCTCCACATCTATCTTTCAAAGCCCTCTTCAAGTGGAAATGTATTTCAGTGCCTTTCTGGCAATTCCTATCTGGATGGAAAATTTTCTTTCTCTCTACTATATACTATACATATACTACACGTTATACATTTGCTTTTAGTTTTTGTTTAGATCAATTATAAAATTAGCAGCATAGTATATTGGTGAAAAGTGAATGTTTCAGGATTAGAACTTCTCAGCTCCAATCTCACTTTTGCCACTTGCTAGGTGTATGACCTGAGCTAGTTACTTAAGGCCCTTGGTACCTCAGATTCCTTAAATGCAAAATGAAAAGAAAAAATCCTAGTACACAGGCATTTTGTGAAATTTAAATAAAAGAAAACAGGAAAAAATAGTACAGAAACAGCATTTTGTATACAGTGAGTGCTCTATGAAGCTGCTTATTAATATTATTGTTTTATGAATATGTGTTATTTCCCCCCAAATACAGCAAGAGCTTTATACAGGATGCTTTATTCTATTATGTATACATTGCATAATATATCAAGTTGCTTAATATGGAATAGGTAAAGATGATTTTTTAATTGAGTTGAAATAAATTAAATTAGCATCTTCTTTAGAATTCGTCTGTAATAGAAGCTTGCAATTTTTTCCTCTTTCTTCTTGGTTTCCTGATATAGTTCCAACATTGGTGATTACATTTGGTTTATAACATTCCTGGTGTGCTGTAATTGGAAATGTTGTTTTCTTGTCTCCCAGAAGGGTAGAGAGAAGAGGAAGCATGTAATGATTCCACCCATAAGTGGCTACATTCCAGTGTGATGTAAAGGGAACTAATTCCCTTCACCCCTGCCTAGCAGAGCTCTGTGGAGGCATTACACACATCTTGTAAATGAAACTCTTCCCGAGGTGCCTTCATTTATCTCTCGGTGCAATAGGCACAGTGGCTAATATGCATTGGGAACTTACTATGCTCATGTCAGTATGATAGATCTCTCACGTGTATTTTATATTTACCCCTGCAACAATGTTAAGAAAGGGTAGTATGATCATTCTCTTTTTTCCAGGTAAAACAATAAACTCAAAGAATTTATATGATATGTTCAAAGTGACACAGCTAATGAAATGGCAGAATCAGGACCTGAAGATAATTCTGACTCCAGAGAATGCAGCTTTTTGTCAGAATGATTCTTTATAGACTAATATTGAGAGTCTTTCCTTAAGCTTCAATATCCATCTTTATTAAGAGAATGTTTTCAGTGACTTCTAGCTCAGATCCTTTATAGAGAACAAATTTTAGTGAGAAAAGCACTAAAGCGCTTAAACACTATCACAAGTGGATGGAAAAGTACATAAAGTATTATGGTAAAATAATAACAAACTATTAATTAAGAGCTGTGCTCTCCAGTATTCCTTTCAGTTCCTTGCTGTGGCTCACATTCATCCAAAGCTTTTGTATCATAATAAATGGAGTCTGAGATCCAAAAACATAAGCTCTGAAAGACTTAGCAGACAAAATTTATGCTATATTAAAAGCTTGCAAAAGCATACAAAAATGTCAGGTTACTACAATCAAGACTGGGCAAAATACTCTAGACTGGTTAAAGGATAAGGAATGGAGAATCAGAGAGAAAAGAGAAGACATTTGAGTCGCTTAGTCTCCATGAAGAGGTCTTGTCCTTTGTCCACACTTGATCCGGACAGAGATTCAATAAGGTGACTATTAATTCAAAAGTTTAGATTGGTTTTGGGAACACATAGCAGAGAAGACTGTGATAACATAGACTCAGAGGAGCATCTTGGAAGCTGAAAAATCCCTCTTAATTTTCACACAGGCAAGATGATGTAAATGTAGAAAAAAAATTAAGTCTGCATAATGATTTGGCCAAAAGACTTGAAACAGCTTTATAAAGTCTTCATGTGCTTCAGAGTATCACGGGGCACAGCAGAATATTTTGCCTTACTCCTAAGCAAAGGCATCTATGTTATAGAGTATTGTAAGCCAAGAGGAGGACTTTCATTCATAACAGGCTTACTTAACACCCACCTCCATGGAAAGAAATCCAAAATCCAGTGAAGAACAAGAAGGATGAGAAGATAACAGCACAGGATAACAAAGGGTCCAATTGCCAGCAATTTCCATAAAATACCACCACATCATCTTCTAAGGAACCCAGACATCACTCAACATAAGGGATAAGGTGGACCCTAAACTGAAAGTGGTCTAATTCTCCCATCCCAAAGAAAGGAGGATTGTAACAGAAACCTGATTTCAGATGCAGGAAATGGAGTTATATTTTGTGCATAATTGAGCTTATGATCTTAAATCCACAGCTATTCATAACTTTTTTTAACTTCACTAGTCCAATTTAAACTAATATTTTCAGAAATATAATTTACTCAATTTGAATAAATTCATTTAAAAAACACCATAAAATGCATGCATAAATTGCATTAAGTGCTGATTCTATAACTTTGTACCTCTCCTATTATATATTCTAATTATAGCTTCTCTAGAAATGGAAATCACTATGGATATTTCTATTGGGAATAACAGCTTTTTCTTCATTGTCTACTCTTGGCTTAAAATCTTTTTCTTTTCTTTCTATTCTTCCTTCCTTCCTTCCTTCCTTCCTTCCCTCCCTCCCTCCCTCCCTCCCTCCTTCCTTCCTTCCCTCCCTCCCTCCTTCCTTCCTTCCTTCCTTCCTTCCTTCCTTCCTTCTCCTTCCTACCTTCCTTCCTTTCAATTTGAGAGAGAGAGAGAGAGCACAAGTGAAGGTGAAAGCCAGAGGGATAGAGAGAGAATCTTAAGCAGGCTCCATGCTCAGCATGGAGTCTGAGGCAGGGCTAGATCCCATGACCCTGGGATCATAACCTGAGCTGAAACCAAGAACGGGATGCTCAAGCGACTGAGTCACCAACGCACCCCAAATTGTAATTTTTATTTTTATTATTGTTTAAGTAGGCTCAGGCCCAGAGCAGAGCCCAACATGGGGACTGAACACATGATTCTGAGATCAAGACCTGAGCTGAGACCATGAGTTGGATGTTTAGCCGACTGAGCCACCCGAGCACTCCAGCTTGAAATCATTTTCAAAGAATGTAATTAAAATATTGTAACCCTTATTGCATCTTCTTTAGAAAACGGCTGAAAAGCTTATATATTGTTACTGCTAGCAAATTTGTTTTAAAATTTTCCTTCACTCTTTCAGTTCTCTCTCACCAGTCTCACAGATGTTCTAGTCTCTTTCCTTTCCAATGCAAACTTCTAAAAACTACATCTTTTCCCTATGTTGACCAGAATGGCTTCTGACTCCTCCACCATCCATTTCAACTTTAGGATATGCCTTTGGGTTTTCAACTAGCAATGCTTGCTCTTTACTTTGTTATCTATTACTGTGTGACAAACCATTCCAAAATTTAGTATCTTAAAACAACAAACGCTTGTGTGCATACAGTTCTCTAATAAGGTCATCATCTGGAAGAGATGGTTTTTCTGTGCTCCGTGTGTCATTGACTAAGGAAGCTCAAGTGGAGCTGGAAGATCTACTTCCAAAATGGCTTCCTTCAAGCATCTGACAAGTTCACACTGGCTGATGGATAGGAGCTTGGCTGGGGCTGTGTAGGCAGGAGTCTTGGTTTTCCTCCATACAGCCCAGCATGGCGCTAGATTAGGTTTGCAAAGTTATAGTCTCAGGATAACAGCATTTCTTACATGGTGGATGGCTTCCAACATGGACAAAAGTACAAAAGTAAAAGCTTCCAGGTGTTCTTATATATTAATTAGGCTTAGAACTTTATAACATTACTTCTAATACAATTTAGTAATTATAAATCCAGGGAGAATGGCTGCACAGGATCACAAATAGCAGATGATATGGCTCACTGAGGGCAGGGGGGATATGATGAAACACATTGGTGTGCCCTTTTATCATGTAGATCCCCAAATTCTCAAGTATTTTAAAATTTTATAATTATTTTATTATTTATTTATTTATTTATTTATTTATTTATTTATTTAATTTATTCATTTATTTAATTTTAGAGAGAGAGAGAGAAAGAATGCCCAAGAATGAGAGAGGGGCAGAGAGGGGGAGAGAGAGAGAGAGAGAGAGAGAGAGAGAGAGAGAGAGAATCTTAAGCAGACTCCATGCTAAGCATGGACACTCAATCCCACAACAATGGGTCATGACATGGCACTCGATCCCACAACGATGGGTCATAATATGAGCCAAAATCAAGAGTTGGAGACTCAACCAGCTAGGCACCCATTATTTTACCCATTATTATAATTTTTTATAATAAATATTGAAGAAATGGAGAGGGATAGACAGTAATCAAATAATCAAACAAGAAATTATAAAGTTAAGAAGAGAGAGAGAAAGGGGAATAAAAAAGTTCCAAGGAAAGAGAATAGCATATAAAAAATGTATTGGACTAGGAGGGAACATGCTAAATAAGACAAAGGCCAATGTGGCTGCAATACAGAGAGTGATGAGGGCCATGATATGAGATGAGGCTAGATGATAAGAGATGAGTCTTGGAGGGCTTTTTGGGCTGCATAAAGGGACTTTTACCTTTATTCCAAGAACAACGAAAACCTATTTAAGAGTGATAAGCTAGAAAATTATATGGTACGGGATTTATGAATTAAAAAAAATCATTTTGGCTGATGTGCATAGATCAGCTGGAGTAGAGGTTGACACAATGACTATTAAGAGAACAGTTTGGAATTGGGAGCTGAGAAAAAATGCTTGGAAAAATTAGATGGATAGGAAAGATAAAATGGAGAAACATACAGAAGCATAATGGGAAGAGGTGATGGATTAGATATATTAAGGGTGAATTTGGGAATAGTATGTGTCAAGGATGACTAGACAAATGGGTGCCATTTCCTTTAATAGGAAACCCTGGAAGAGATGGTGTGAGGTCCTTTGGGACTTCTAATAGGAGATATCAAGATGGCAATCTAATATATGAGACTGAAGCTGGTAGAAATATGAGCTGTCTGTATGCAGACATAATAGAAGACATGATATATTTTTTTTTCTTGAAGGACATACGTAAGCAGAATGAAAAAAAATCTCCATTTATAAAATTGAGATAAAAATATCACCTCATAATGCTTAAGTGCTCAACATACTGCCAGGGATATATTAAACACTCAATAAATGTTAGTTATTATTACTATTATGATTTTTATTATTACTGCTGTTTGTTGTTTTAGGAAACTTAGAACTATATTTGTATTCATAACAGGCAGAGAAATTTAGCCAAAAAGTCAAAGGATGGGGGTCGCATACTGGAGATGTGGGAAGGGAGAGAGCTTCTGAAGACATCAGCCACATCTGATATGAACTCAGGTGAAAGATTAAATGCCACCTTTAAAATAATATACACTCTCAAGTATCAAGTACTAGGAGTGCTTGAAGAATGAATAAGGTGAAACAATATGATGTTAAGAGACCTATCAAAGCAGACTTTTGTGGTGAAGCTCTATTTAATCAGGATACAAAGTGAAAACTCGGGCCAATGCATACTCTCACAGCCAAAATCCAACTACCTAGCCATAGAGCCTGGTTCTACATGAGCTTCAAGTATCTTTTATGAGTTTTGAGGAGTTCCTCCTATAATGCCAGCAGCCCAGATATGTCTTATACCCCCCCAGGATATTCCCTTTTGGGGACTTACTGGTCTTTTCTGGCCTCTGTCAGGAGCCCTTGGTCTAACTTTCTGGTCTTCCATAGTCAAACTAAGCATGAAACAACAGAAATAGTGAAGAAGTCAGATTTCCGTCAGGCACTCTATGCCTAGTATTTATTCATAAACTCATTAAAAAATTTTGTCAAACATTTATCAAGAGCCTATTTTTGTGCCAGATACTTTTCCTTATTCTAGTAATTCAGAAGACTGGCTCTTGGCAACTTAATGATTTTAATGATAAGGAACAGAGGTAATAAGGGAATAAGTAAATGAGAGGAAAAAGTAATTTCCCCTAATAACTATCATGTTGATAATAAAGCTAGTTGATATAGTGGAAAAGGACTAAGGTGAAAGATGTGCACTTTATATTGAATTATATAAAGAAGCCACATTTGACCTCCTGGGGCCTAGAGTTTAAGAAGAACAAACACTCAATCCAAAAGTTCTAAAGGCAGGAACAATACTGGTGCATTGAAAGAAAATTAGTGCTGTTGACTCACAGTCTATCAGCAGAGACTAGAAGGGGATGAAGTTGGAGAGGAAGGCAATGGTCATATAATGTAGACTTTTGTGCCCAGGATAAGGCGTTTGAATTTTCTTTTATGCTCAATGGAAAGTCAAGTTCTTAGCAGGGGAAATAAATGATCTGATTCATGTTTTGTAACGATTTCTCTGGATACTTGGTGTTGAACAGACACTAGTAACTTCAGGGAAATAATTTAGGACGTTATTTCAAGAGCAAAATGATGGTTGTTTAGATTATAGTGGTAAACTGAATAGGGAGACAATTGGACATTGAATACACTTCTGTTAGAATAAATAAGACTTTTGAGTTTATGGATATTTTGGAGTGGGAAGCATCACTTGCAAAAAAATGAAGTTTGTGATAGTAACACATGTCAGTGCACAGAGAGTAACTGCGGTAGGACAGGGAAAGGAGGAAACAGTAACTTCACCCTGAGTTTGTGGAGCATCTAATATAATTTAAAAATATTTGATAGATGATTGTTTATGGTGGAATATTCAAGAATAAAGAAGAGTTTTAGGTATTTCTTCCATGTGATTGTAGTACTTGGTAGTATAATTCTAACTCCAGATTCCTGTAAAAGACAGAATTCCTTTTTGTCATAAGTGTCTTTTGGTGTGGGAGAGGGATGGATGTAAGGAATGTAAGATTTGCAAGCCAAAAATATCCATATCTGTAGTTTCCCTCTTGGAATATTTCACAGAAAAAGGGCAATCTTCAGCTGAGAAAAAATTCGTGTTCTTGTGCTTCTTATTTCTATTATTGGAAATGGTTTAATGAAAAAAAATTCAGATTGCAAGTCAGTAGATGTATTTTGGCGGGGAGGTATGGCATGCGGGAAATGTCTCATTAACTAGCTCTGTGATAAGTCACATACACTGAGTATGTCTCATTTCCCAATTTACAGTCATGATGTTCCTTCCTCCTCCAGGATTCAAAGATAATCATGCATATCATGTATAAGGCATTCTAGGGAAAAGTACATTTGAAATACAATCCCTAATAGTCCAATCTTTAAATGTGAAATCGAACCACTAAGTGATTTAGAGACTTGCCCTAAGAATCAGACACACTGAGTAGCATAAACTGAGTTTATATATTGAATTCTTAGCTTAAAATCCCTCATTCATACCAGAAATCAATCTACTTTCTCAAAACTCATGCTTTAATAACTAAAACCTAATACTCTATCTTTAAATATCAATGAGTGAAGATGCAGTTTCCTTTCAAATTTAAGAGTCAACGTGATTATCTTCACAGATTAGAACATGTGGGAAATATAAAGTAGTTAATATGAAATTAGACTAAAACGTGTATGTTTTTCATAAAGATTCACCTTGTCAAATCCCTTAAGTATGTATAAAGTCAACTATGAATAATTATTTATTATTAGATTTACAAACTTTTGTTAACACATCAATAGCTTGAAGGTAAGATATCACAAGACAGTAAAATCAAGAATACTTAAGAATTGCTTAAATGCAATAACTGAGCTTTCTTATTATCCTTTCTTAGTGCATAAGTCATTAAAAAGGCATGTAACCATCATACACATGCACACAATTTCAATCCTCTAGGATTGGTATTTGGTATATTTTGGTTCTTATATTATTGGCTAAAGTTATTAGTGGTCAGTGTTAATACACCATGTGCCTTGAGTTGGTTGTCACGCTTCCCCATAGTGATGTATTTGGTTAAACTGTGGCAGGTGTTTACATGAATATTATTGATGATTTAAGCAACTTGGCTCAGAGGCTTTTTAATAACTCCTGCTGAAGAAAGGTAATAATAGTGGACAATACTGTCATCTGTCATACAATATTTCAGAATGTTCCCATTAAGAGGGAACCACTCAGCAGTTTTTCCAGGTGTTACCTATCAGCTACAAATACCTCCTTATTTTCAGGTTTACTCTATGTCAACATAAATTAATAGTGGTTTTATAAATTAATTTCTTTTACTATCCAATACTTTCTCTGAGAGCATGTAATGAATTCATGCACAGCAATGACACATCTCTCATATCTATAACAGCACTTTTATCTAACATATTTGACTTGTAAGTTAGCAAGACATATGCTGATCTAACCAAAACAACAACTAAAATCATATAGGATACCTGCCCCCGTGCATCAATACTGTGTAGAAAATCAAGTTACAAGGATATGCAATTTGGTATACTGCTGAAAAGAACATTCTTTGGACCATGAAGGTGCTGGTAGAGATCATTTCTCACCCCATACTAGCAGTAGGATTATGGCACATTATGAAACCTCTCTAAATTTAATTTAATTTAATTTAATTTAATTTAATTTAATTTAATTTAATTTTATTTTATTTTATTTATGTTTATGTTTATTTGTTGACAGAGAGAGAAGCATGCGTGTGAGTGGCAGAGAGAGGGAGAGAGAGAATCTCAAGCAGGATCTGTACTGTTAGCATGGGTCTGGATCTCACAAATCATGAGATCATCACCTGAGTTGAAAAGAGTCAGAAGCTCAACTGAATGAGCCACTTAGGCACCTCATACCTCTCTAAGTTTTAGACTTCATCCTTAAACTGAGGATAATGGAGTAGCTAACTAAAAGGATATATTGCAGATGATATCCTTAATATGCCTGGTATATATAAAGCACTTAAAAATTATAGATAGTATCATTGGTGTCATCATTATAATGATGATTACCATTAGAAATAATGGTAAATGAATGGTATTTCTCTTTGTGATGGTTGTAAAAACACATCCACAAGTTCTTTGACAACCTTCTTAGCAAAAGATTGAGTATAATCTCCCCATTAAATATGGACTGGCCTCACTAGCTCACTTCTAACAAATGGAATGTGGCAGAAGTTACCGTGTGCCTTCTAAGGCTAAGTCATACATTGTGGTAAAGTTACAGTTTGACTCTCTCTCTCTTTTGGGACATATGCTTTTGGAGCTCTGAGCAGCCATGTGAGAAGTCCTTAAAGTCACCATGCTGTAGAAATCACATAAAGCTAGAGACCATCAAGGAGTTTCAGCTGTTCTATTCTCCAGCTGTTTTATGTTTCCAGCCACTACCATTTGCCAGACAGATGACGATTCTAGCCCCAGCAAAGGTCTGATTGTCACTGCGTAAACAATGCTGAACTAGATGCTATTGTTCAAGCCACTATTTGGGGGTAGCTTTTAGGCAGCAGTAGATTATCAAAACACGATAACGAGGTTATATCCCATTCTATCTTTCTGCATTTTATGTCTCTCTCTTTTGACATCTCAGTAATCTAGTTTTCTTATGAATAGTATAGAAGTGTTTATTTTTAAATGGTAGTACTCTACTCCTCATAGGTCTGTATGTAAGAGGCTGAGGGATACGGAGAGCAAGAGATGGTAGGCTGTTGTCCAGGCTATAGGTATGGATAAAAGCATGCTGTCTTTTATGCACAAGACAATGATTCAGTCTCTGTAAGCAGCTATGTCTATGACATAGACAGCTGCATTGCATCCTGTTTCCTAGGCAATAGAGCTAGTAAAAAGGCATGGATTTAGACACATTGGAAACACAGTTGTCATCTTCACAGCCATTGCATTGCATTTATAAAGATCCACTCACAAAGCACCACTGCTCCTAAAAGTGATCTGAAATGCACATGTGGCTATCCCAGATGTTACAGGGTTTCATACCTAACTGGAAGACACCTTCAAATGATAATCCACTCTTGTAGAATGTGTTAAATCCTTTGGGTCATAAAACCTTAGAGTACCTGATCTGACGTGGACATTCCAGGCTTCATTACAAAATATCCCAAAGGATAAAATAGGACAAAAATGGCCTGAATGAGCCAAGCCACTCCCCAAAGCACTGTCATTTTTTTTTCCTGATTTTCATCTCCAACGCTTAGTGAAATTATTAATTAAAAAGTGGCAAATTGATGAGTTTATTGAATTTGTTTTACAGAATTAGTTATTAAACATATTAAAGGACAGTATTTATTCTGCAGTTTTGCTTCAAGAAATTTTATATGAGAAAATTTTCTGTGCCTTTTCTACCTCATAACTTAAATTAAGAGCTTTAAATCAAGTTTAGTTACAGAGTTATTATATGACCACAAAATTGTGTTTGTGGCAGAAACTTAAGCTTACCAGAGACTGGTGCTCTGGCCCTTGCAGGCTTCTTCAATATGACGCTGCAAATTCACATGTACAGAAAAGGTGAGACCCTCTCAGACTATGGGGGAAGATCCATCTCACACAAATACATGTTAAAATTTGGAGTTAAAATGTTAGTTTGTAAAGGTTGGCCATATAGAAAAAAATATATTTAACATTATTTTTTTTCAACCTCTTTCCTCAGTATTCCTACAGTTTTAAACAGCCAGTCTTTAAACCTGGAAGTTTCAAGTGGTCCCCTCTGCCTCTGTTTTGTCAATCTTCCCCTGGTATGCCTCTGATGCATGAGATTTTCAAGGTCCAACTGTTTGGGGATGGAAAGGGACAAAGCAGAATTTTGTTTGCTCCTAATGTTCTCTGAAATATGTGACAAGCCCTGCAGGAAATAACATTTTGGACGCCAAACTCTCATTACCACATTAATTGCCTCTGTCATGACAGTTTGGGCCTGAGCAAATGTCTGGAAACCCGCTGAGCTCCTCAAGAGAACAACACAGGCCAAGGGAAAGTGGGTTTGGAGTTCCCCAAAGCCATCAGCTAAAGGTGCTGTTACCAGAGCATGCTTGGGGATTCATCCTTACCACTTGAGTCACTGTTAAATTGGTGGGCAAGTGGCTGTCAGAAATCTTTGTCTCTAAAAACTTATGGAAAATATTCATGAGAACAAAGTAAAAATATGATTAAACCATATTTTATCAGCATGACATCTGCACAACAAGTGATTGTCCAATTGACTATATGTCAAAGTAACACGGAGTTAAGGGGTGTGTAGAGGGTGGAAGATAAAAGCTCCAAATGGGCTTTCAGCTTCCCTTCGGCTGCAGTGACACGAACACCATGTAATCAGAGCAGCTCATGAAAGGGGAATTTGAACTGAGTGGACAGCAAGTAACATTTGAAGTCAAAGCGAAACCCAAACTTCCCTTAATACTCCCCCCTACCCATATCATTAATCTTAAAGTAGCCTTTTAATTAATATAATTAGAGGCTTTAATTATTGAAAGTTAAGTTAAAGATGAAAAGTATCATGTAATGAAGATGATTATTTTCTTTCTTTAAGCCCCACAGGAAAACCAAGTGCAGTTTTTCTTTCCTAGTCCTTTCAACTTCAAGTGATATTTCCTATATTTAAATAATTACAAGACTTAAGGGAAAGAAGTTGGGTGAATAGAGCATGTGAAACGTATGGCTGATCACAGAGAGAACATATCTTTGATCTATCTTATGTCATAAAGGAGTCTCAAAGAATTAGGTCGCCATGATACTGATATTGTCATAAACAGAGGGTGTTCATATAAATTGGTACCACCTTTTCATAAAGCAACCTATAAATAGATAATTTTGATAATTTTTGAAATAAGAACTAAGAACAAATAATTTCGTTCTTAAATACGAAAAATTTGGAAAAAATGTTATGATGTAGATGCATCACATTACTTATAATATGGTAATTTTGGTAAAAATGTTATTGGTTATTAAGCAATAAAGAGAATAAAGAGAATGCTACTGTAATAAAGAGACCCCAGATATAGTTTAGACAAGAAGGTTTAGTCATATCTTACATAAGCCAAACCAGGATAATGGGATAGCTCTATAGCCTGAGGTCATTCAGAGATATGGGTTCTTGACATTTTTTTTTCTTTTCTGCTGTCTTCATATGTGATTTCTTTCCCTGGGTGGTCAAAGTTTGGTTACCACCAATTCTAGCATCCAGCCTGAGGAAAGTGTAAAGCATTTCGTAAGTACTACGTACTTACATTTTTAAAGAATCAGATTTGAAGGTGCATATATCATTTCCATTTGTATCCAGGGGACAAAATTTAATCACCAGAAGATATCTAGCTATAAAAGATGCTGGAAAACCTAGTTTTTAAAGCAAATAGCCATGTGCAATTTAAAACGTGGTGGTGCAATGGCTCTAATATTAAAGGAAGGGGGGGTGGGAAATGGGGTCAATGTCATAAAGTCTTACAATTGAAGGTATGCCAATATATTTTGAGGTACCTATTTTTATGGAATGGTGTAAGTGATTTTACCAAAAATGTGTTGAATGGGAAAACATATTACACACACATACACATACATAAATGCATTACATATGCATTTATGATAATGCATAATGCGATAGCTAATTATATGTGTCAACTTGACTAGTCCAGAGTACTCAGATATGGTCCAACACAGGTCTAGAAGTTGCTGAGAGGTATTTGTTTAGATAAGAGATTTGTTCCATAATATGGGTGGGCCTCATCCAACCACTTGAATGACTTAACTGAAAAGAGCCCCTAAGGAGGAGGAAATTCTGGCTCGACTGTCTTTGGACTCCAGCTGCAGAATCAGCCCACCCTGGTCCTACACTGTAGTTTTTGCACTGGTTGGCCTCCACAATCTTATAAGACAATTACTTAAAAGAAGTTCTTTCTACACACACACACACACACACACACACACACACACACACCTGTGGATACATGTATAAAATATTACATTTATACAATATATATCCCATGGAATTCAAAAAAAGAAGACATATTCCTGATTTATAGGATACGGAAGGCAATAGAGATTAATCAGATACTTTTATAAATTATATTATTAAGGTTTTGCGTATTCTGGTTTATTTTGTCCCATTTTATTTTGAAAATAGAAAAATTTATTAAAGCTTCATATTTTTTGTCAATTTTGCCTTTTGTTTCCTTCATTTCTTGTTGGGCCAAGTTGCTGTCTTGTTTTTTGATATACAGATTTTCATAATTCCCTTCATTGTATGTTATGAAGTATCTTTATCTGTCACCTTTGCTGCTTTTTAGCTGAAAGCATATACTTTGAACAACTTTGTTCAACCTTTTCTTTTCAAGATTTAAATAATATTGTTTTGGGTGAATCACTTTTATGTGTCATAGCTTTGAGGCTTACTTTTTAATACAATCTAAAGTCTTTTCTTATTTCCTTTAATAGATCAGTTATAACCATTACATCCATTGGTAAGAATATGCTTGATCTTAATTTTACCATATTATTTTATGTTTAACCACCTTTGCAAGGTTTTATTTTCTCTTTAAATGTATGTTCTCTTTTGTCTCTTTTGTACCTTTTGGTTTGCTCTTTTGTTCTAATATTTATAAATTTCAATGATTGTTCCAGAGATTGCCTTTACATTATGTTTTGCTAAGATATTTAGTTCTATATTTCTGTATAGAGTAACTATTAGTTTCAAGGTATGAAAAATAATAAAATTTATTCTGTTCTTTTTCTCGATCTTCTCTACTCTTCTCTTCTATTGGTAGGTTTGGCCGATGGTATACTCTTTCTTAGTGTACAGTTTTATACAACTAAAGATAATTCTTCTACTAATTGATTTGTCAAGTTTATTCATAATATTTGACTCCTGGCTGTAACACATGATATAATTTGTAAGTTCTCCACTTTTCCCCTCATCCCCTTCTGAATATTTTTTGGTTTATTTAATAACGCTTATATTCTATTTCGCCAGTTTGGTCTACATTTTCCTTTAGAACTTAGTTTTATCATTAAATATATTTGATGTTTACAGCTTTGGCTATATTTTCAACCACCAACTCTTGGCAGGCAGTATTCATTCTCTATTTGATCCCTCAAGAGATTCTTGGGAAAAACTATTTGTGTGTAGCTTTTATAATTGAAAGATCTTGGTTGAATATAAAATCTTTGTCTCGATCTTTATCATCTTAAGAATATTTTAAGCCCAGTGTCTGGAGTTGAATAATTTGGTAGAGTAGCCTGAGGAAAATTTCTCTCTCTCTCTCTCTTTCTCTCTCTCTCTCTCTCTCTCTCTCTCTCTCTCTCTCTCTCTCGTCCCTTTCCACTTACAAGTGACTTGTTCTTTTGCCTTACTAACAAATGTTTATTTTAAAATTCCAATAACTTTACTAGGCTATATCTTCATATTAACCATTGTACATTTCCCCTAGTACACACTACAACTTTCAATATGTAGATTCAAAGCTTCCTGTCATTATTATATTTTGGAATATTTATTGTTACATTGGTGTGAAACATTCTCCTTTGACTATCTTCTCATCTATCATTGGACAACTCTGCCTTAACTCCTAGCTTGTTTGTGGGTATTCTTTTCAGGAGGAAGTGCTGATTCTTCATTTCTATCCTCCATATTCCTTATTGTGTTTCCCATCATTTCTGTTCTTGTGTGTCACTCAATTTCATCTTCTATTCTGTTTCCTTCATTTTCTTTCCAGAATTTAGCCAGTCTTTAGGCCATATATTCCCTGAGTTCTTATGTTTCAGTTCTGTGTTCTTTTATATGTATATTCATGCTTGAATCCTTTGTTAAAATTTTCTTTCAATTTGCAACAACATATTTACTAAGTGTTTTTCCTTTCTTTGATTTACTGTTCATTTGCATTTTTTTCATTTGCATAATTTTTATTATAATATTGTTGTCCTAGATCTCTTTGAGTTAGTACTGGTTGAAAGAGTTGGACTTTCCTGAAACATTTGCACTGTTTGTTTTATTTTTATTTTTGGCTAATTGGAGGGTGATGGCATCTGAGATTGTCCTCTAGGTTTCCTAACTCAAAGGCTACTCTTCTGTCACTTGGCTGATCAAATGTTGTATTAAAATATGGTGCCTCTGGAGGCTTTCATTTTGTCTCTTTGAAGAAGCTAGTTTCAGGAAGGCTCCCATCCCTACCTGTGCACCCTGACTTCCACTGACTACTGTAACCAATCTTTGCCAGATTTCAAGGCAAATAGTGCACACTTAAGTAATGTAATTTTGCTGGAACTTCTGAGATTTGCTACACCAGGATTCTCACCCAACCTCCTTCACTGGAACCTGACCAGAAACATATTTTATATGCCTCCACTCTCTACCTTTCCTGGGTAAGCGCTTTGTCTGATCTATTACATCATTTCTCAGCTGTCTACCATTTGCAATTCAGGATGGGTAACTGATCTTTGAGAACATACCCTTTTAGAAGCCCTCTCTGGAATCTGCTACTGCTTTCCCCTTCAGAGTTCCATTATAAAACACTCTGCCATTTCCTGTACAATGCACCCTAGCACCACAGCTTCCTGTGTGTCTTTGATTATTAATAAGCTCCTTGCCTTATGTTGGCATTTATGCATTCCCTCTGTCTAATTGCTGCAATGAAGGCTTGCCTTTTTCTCCCCTTTTATGCAGATTTTTCAAGTAGTGAACAAGAAATATTCATATCTAAGATGTTGCCACATTTATCCCTGCACCATTTCAATTTCACTGAAGAAACCAAATCCATAGTGGGTAAATTAGATGCTGACATGTCCATGGAAAGTAGTGACAGAGAAGGTACTAGAACTCAGACACTTATGTTCCAGTCTAATCCTCATTTGCCATACATATTACCTTTACCCTGTCTGGTACACACCTAGAGATCACTAATGCTTTGCTTTTTATACCAAATCTAATGCTAATCAACTTTTTAGTGATGTTACACAAGTATCATTAATTACTCATGTAAGATTGTTCCCAAATTCCTTAAATTCAATTATTTCTTGGTTGTGTCCTAGGCTAGTGGTCAGCTATTACACACCAGGGAATTGGTAATACAAATGTTTATATCAGGTCTGGATTATACAAATGTATATACACACAATTGTGCATATATACAATATATAAACAATTAAGATATATATTTGTATAACTTTATATAATTAATGCTATTAAGAATTTTTTTCCCAACTAAGAAGAAAGAAAAGAAAGAGATCAGTGAGATGGAATCAGTGAGATCACCAGCAAGTTGGAGGAGGCTTTGAATAATATAAATTCTTGTTTTCATTTCTTATTTATAAACAAACCCAAAGTTATGGGAAACAAAGGGAAAAAATAACAGAGCATAGAGGCAAATTGCCCATCAGATGATATTATCTGGTACTATAAGGAGCTTTTAGAGAAGAAGAAAATACCACAAAATCATTTTATAATCAGTATTCTAAACACAACTTTGCCCTAAATACTGCAGGAGACATTGCACAGCCATTTTTAATTTCAAAGATACAACATCTCTGCAGAATTCAGCTCTCACCAAATGCTTACAGAAATTATTTCCAAGGCTCTGATACCATTAAGTGAAAATGATACAAATGATCATGAGCATGTGGTTGAATCCACTAACTTCTACTTTATCCATAATAGTTTAGCTCACTGAAGTTTTTAATTGTTTAAACCACTTCAGTCAGATACTGCGACGATTCTCATTCACCAACCAATATCTACCAGTGAGTAGCAATCTACGTGCTTGGCTTTAAAAACTCTTGTGCTCTAATGAATGTGTGGCAGAAGGTGCATGACAAGATTACTGAGTAGTTCACCCCTTGGTCTCTTTTTCTCTTGGGTTTTTTCTTCTCCGTAATAAAGTCTGAGCAAACTATGTACCACCTGAGATGGGCAATTTGTCTGTGGGCCATGTTTTGCACCCTTTTTAAATTGGATAGTATGTTATTTCTAATTCAGCAAAGAGAATTTAGAAAACATTCACATGGCTGTATCCAAAGGCTTACTAGATATTTTTTAGAGTCAGCCCTCTTTGCGCAAATGCAGTTTAGAACCAATAACCTATCATTAAGAGGAATCTCAGCCTTTCCATAATAGTGGAAACTTTTGGGAAACATCCGATTAATAGGACATGCTATTTTGAATGCAAGCAGTTGTTCTGGCCACAAAATTTTTGCAGGAACAATGGCTGCTCTGTCCTCCAGAAGCGTGTTGAAGCTGTAGCTAAGGTCACAATAGTGATGGCTTGAGTCAAACCATCCATCCATTAATGTGAGCCAAAGAAGATCATACGTTGTCTTGTCTAGCAATTTGCTGAGCTATGATTGCTGTATCTCCTCATTTAGGAAATGGCAAAGAATTAAAGAATAAAATTTACCCAGAGCGAAGAAGCAAGGGACAGACTGTCACAAAGTTGACTCATAAGATTTGAGGCTGTATATTCTTACTGAGATTCTTTTTTCTGCTTTCAATAAAAGCCAGCTCTCTGTTCACCCATTCACTCATTATCAATGACAACAATAACAACAAAAATGCACATTGGCCTAGAACACACAAGGTATGCCAATAAAAAGTCAAATAATTCTTTTTTCTCTCTGGCAATTCTAAATGGTAATATTTAGAGATTTGAGAACAACTACTTAAGAAAATTATAGATGTTCTCTTTTTTCACTAGATAGAACCTTGTCATATGTCTCAAATTTTACAAACTTCAGAGATAGGTGATTTACTATTATATAAAGTATAAAGGAGACATCTCTTTTTCAAAAAAGTTCTCAGGGTTATTCCATATGACAGACTATTTCCCACAACAAGGACATGGTGAAATAATATGTGATTAATCTTAATGAGGCTATACAAATACAGGAATCTATGTTCCTAAACCATTTAATCTAGGAGTTTTAAGAAATCTCATTATTCTATTTTTCTGGAAAAATTAAGGTGATATGACGATCTCTGAAGGCTTAAAGAGAATTCTTGATTCTACACCTTACTAACCTCTAATCTTAAATTATGTAATTTTCATAATCCCCATTTTCTTATCTTTAAAGTGAGGACAATAATTATGACCCCGCACCATTTGCCTTACAGAGTTTTTTAAAATAATAAACCAAAAGATTATCTGTGAAAACACTTCATAAGTTATAAACTATCATACAAAGGTTTCTTGTTTTCACATTGGTTCATGTTGCACTATTCTCTTTTGATCACTTTGATGGGCTAGAAGAAGGAAAATAAGATGACTCATGTTTTCAGTTAGTTTATATATATTTTCACTGGAGGTTAAAATGCCAGAGTATGGTTTTATCATTTTCTCTTTAGACATTTCTAGGATTAGATATTGAATTAAATCAGCACATCTTCCCTTCAGCTTAAATACAAAGACTTCCAGAATGTTATTCTCCCAAAGACATTATTTATAAAATATAAATGCAGATGCACTTTTCCACCTTATTTAAATCAAGTTAATGACTCCCATCCTCTTTAGTGGGCATAGTCTCCATATTTTTCATGAACTTTGAGAAGGGTATTTGAAATACTCTGCTATCTGTTAGAAATGCCTAATACCTGAGCTTGATTCATCTGTAAAGATGCTCGATTCTATGTCCATACTTCTCGTCATGACTGAAGGATGTATCATATTGATTTATTGATAGTTCTCTGTTGGGAACAGTGTTAAAATGGTATCTCATTCTTAATCTAAATAGATGTACTTAAAATGTAAATAAATTTCCCTTTGAATCCTGAATTATTTTCATACACAGTTAAGAGACATATTCTCTCTAAAACAGGATAATGTTTCACACTCCTTTACAATGACACCGAGACAAACCTAATTGAAAATTTCAAACAAGTTCATGCTCTTTTGTAATACCTTCCTTCTCAGGAGATACACAGAATGCATAAGGAGGGAGTTGTAAAACTCCCTGCAAAAGTCAGCTCTTCCTATCCTCTTTAAAACCTTTTTGTAAAGCATCTGTATATATAGTTTAACTAATAATGTCGGAAGAGAGGTTTCAAATTAAGGTTATTTCATTGACTCAAGATAAAGGAATTATACCAAATATATAGGAAGGAAATAATACTTATAAATAATGACAATCTACATTTCCAAAAGATAGGGTCAGTCCAATTCAATTTGTAAACTGTATGCCTACCCAATCATCAGAGATAGATTATATACTGCATAGAAGAGGTATACAAAAATGCTTCTTGCTTAGATGTTTGGGGTGAATGATTCTTCAAAATGGAAAAAAAATCCAAGATATAAAATGCAATAGCATATCTATGAGTGCAAATCAATATAAAAATAATCAAAGAAAAAGGAGGCTTATAGTTCATTATTATTTTTTTTAATGCTGTAAAAACAGGGTGCCTGGGTGGCTCAGTCAGTTAACCACCATCTGACTTCAGCTCCTGTCATGATCTCATGGTCCGTGGGTTTGAGCCCCGCATCAGGCTCTGTGCTGACAGCTCAGAGCCTGGAGCCTGCTTCAGATTCTGTGTCTCCCTCTCTCTCTGCCCCTCCTACACTCCTGCTCTCTCTCCCTCTCACTCTCTCTTTCACTCTCTCTTTCTCTCTCTCAAAAATAAATAAACATTAAAAAATTTAAAAAGCTGTAAAGTCAAAGAGCTTAAAATTAGAGTCAAAGATTATGACTGCAGCAGATTATCATCTAATATCTGATTTAAGGCAATCGTCTAAAATCTAGAATACCTAAAGCATTATTGAGCAGGCATATGACATTATAGAAATAAAAAAGATATACTTGAAAATGACCAGACCTCTGAAATGGAATTGATTTTCATTGTGTCTGTCAAAAATGAAGAAAAAAGTCTACAAAATAAAATGGCATTTGATACAAATGTTGCTATTATTACATATAAATTGAATATTGAGACTCCATACAATCTACTTGCAAACCAGATATTCAGATATCTAAAAATGAAATCTGTAATAGGGATATATAGTGAAGTAATACAGAAAAGGGAATTTCAGTATTAAAAATGTGGGCACACCAGTGGAATACAAGAGTAAATTATACAAAGTCACTTTTCTCGAAGAAGAAATGTTAGAATCAATACTGGAATTTTCTTGGAAGAAACTTGGAAACATTTCAGGTTAAGAAAAGAGCTTGTTTTCTAAAAGTGATTTTCTCTATAACTTACTACTATCATTTCAACAGGTTATTTTAAATTAATTTCAAATCTACATATAAATTACAGAAAACATAATTTATGCTGTTTAGCTTGATTTTCCTGCAGCCATCAATATTCAGCAAACCTTTGCATTTCCAATATAAGCTTTAAATGATACTGTGTGAATAAGTAGAAATGAACCCATGGAGTTCCATCTTTAGCTCAAAAATCTGAACTGATCTATACAGAAGTTCTTGTTTTGGCCACCATAAAATGCATTTTCGTGTCCCTATTTGAAATGTGGAGAGCATCCAGAATGAAAAGACATGTGCAGGTCACTGCAAAGGAAAAGATAACACTGAAACATCCTAAATATTTTTGTTGATGTATTTGAATGGATTACTATGTTTCTCTACAACACAGGTATGCAATGACAAGAAAATCTAAAGTCAGTGATTCATGCAATGAGCAGGTACCTGTGTCACCAAAGTCTAGGCTGAAAATATGAGTTGGTGAAGTCCAACATTGTTACTCAAATCAACTTTCTGAGTAAATTCACAGAAGAAAGAAGTCAATGAGAAAAGGAAGGTAACTGTTAAATTTGCATAGATGCAGAAGCAAACAAACAAACAAACAAACAAACAAGAACAGACCAAAAAGATTCTGTTCAAATGCTAATTTAAATAGTAGGAAATTTAAAATAATTTAAATAATAAATTTAAGAATACATTTTTTATATAGTTTGTTAACACACATATACCCAATACCTCCACAATCTGCCACATGACATCCCAGTTATATTTTTAAATTATCAGGTAGCAACTACAGCTAAACAAGAATTAGATTGTATTTCCTCACATCCCTCTTTTTCAAATGCTTTTTGTTCTATGTACAAAATCATATCTGTGATCCTGGCCCAAGTGTTTAAAAACACATCAAACATGAATATTAAATAGATTAATAGAACTGAAGAATTTTAGAAATGGAAACATACCCCAAAGTCATTAACAAGACACTGACCTGGAGAGACAGTAATGGACTTTAGGGCAGGGCCAGGGTTTGAAATGAAGAGTCCACACCACTCAGTCATCCAGGTAGAGCTAGAGACAAACACAAAACACAATGGGTCTCCTTCACCCTGTGTGCTTTTGCTAATGCCATTTCTTCCAGGATGGCTCTAGCTCCCCATCCACATCTGCTGTAATTTGAACCATTCTTAAATGCCATTCCAAGTTTAACCCCTTTTAACTGGTGACCACATCTGCAGTTGTTCTCTTCTTAAATACATCTCTTACTGATCTTGAACTTTACTGTGCTTCCTGCTGTCTCCTTGGTTTGTACATTCTCATGTACATGATTAGCTCTAACTTGGATAGAAACTCTGAAGATAGGGACCCTATTACTGTTTATAATACTGCATCCTAGCACAATGCTTTGAATTATAGTTACTCGATGAATGTTACAAACACACACACACACACACACACACACACACTAAATAAAATGAATAGATACTTAAATTGTGAATTCAGAGCAATGTTTCTCAAAACATGATTTGAGAGCAATCTGTACCCTAATTAGCCCCAAAAGAAATTAGCAACCTCCTGAATGTAAAATTTTGGGGGTGGGGTTCAGAAATTTGATTTGTATCAATCTACTCAATGATACTTAAGTCTGTTAAAGTTTGCAAAATACTATGGGTGGGGAGGGAATGAGGACAGGATATTTCTATAGACTTCAATCATCCAACGCCTATCATTGTTTCGCTACCATCTACCCTATTCTCCACGTTCTTTATAAACATCTAGCCAATTCCCTAATTTGACATAGTATTGTTTACAGTGTTCAGAGATCAGAGAATCTGCCTCTATGGGTCTTGCCAAAATATCTTTTAATGCCACCTGTGGAGATAGCATCATTTCCTGCACTTATATTAAAATGTAGAATCACATTGGGCTTTTTCATATTTAAAATTCCTAAGTCCTCTCTGCATGTGCAGATGCTAAACCACTACCTCAATTCTGTTTGTACTGAAGCAACTTGGTAGCTGGGGTTTTGTTCTGAAAGCTAGATATGGCTTTTTTCACACTATCTAATTTTGCCATGCTATGGATTTGCTACCCTTCCAATATTATGTGTTCCTGTTAAATTTAGTTTTATTTGTTCAGAGTCCAGTTTCTAAAATAGTAGCAAAGAAGTATCAGTAGATAATGGGTTAACTCAGGCGTTTTCAGCAAAGTAAAATAAAGCAAGCTACTGTTTTAAAGGATAAATGACTAAAGAAGAGAGGCTTTCATGAAAAGAAAAATCTTTCCAACTTTTGGTATGAAAAATGAGGAAATTATATTGACAAACATTGGCGTAGTTAGACTTTTTTTTTCGTTGTTGTTATTTTCTTTTTTCCTTTGTCCATGGAAAGAAACAATTAGGACATAGTAGTTGACCACAATTTGGGGAAGTTGAATTAACTCTTTTCTGTGGTGATTGAACTCAGTAATAAGCCTATATTGTTTGTTCTATTAACACCATGTTAGAGAAAGAAAAAGATGCACACTGCAAAGTAAAGGGATTTTCATGTGAATCAAGGATTGTTGATATCTGGGAACCATGGAGAATTGTTCAGAATTTCACAGGGCACTAAGAACTTTACAGAATTTAAATCATTTCACATATACACATTTTAGAAATTAAGACCTTATTTTAGGTAACCAAATAGGAGGCAGCAAGAATAAGAGTTAAGTACTATTTTCTGAGATCACACAATTTCTACAGGACTGTGATTTGTACACCGAGTGTTGCACTTCAAAGCCCTTGATCTCTTTGCTCTAAAACATTATTTCTATGACAAAGCAAAAGATTGAAAACTTCTCTTATCAAAGCCATGGAGAAAGTTTTAATATTCACAACCAAAAAGGATAGTGAGATTGGCTCATAAATTGCAGTGTTTTCTATCCTCCAATTTCTGCTCAAAATTGCTCACTATTCTTTATTTACATTTTTTTCATTGAAATAGTAATGAAATTCATGGCAAAAGAGTAAAAACATGATAAAGCACTAAACAGTGCAAAATTGAATACTGCAAAAGGCCAATATCTCACCTACGTCTACCCATTAGCACTCTGTCCCATTCTCAGAAGTAACCACTGACATTGATTCAATTATGCATCTTCTCAGAAATATGCAATGCTTATACAAGCAATATAAATATGTATATATGTATGTTTGCATGTATGTACATGGATCCTTTTTGCATAGTCATAGAAGCATAGTATACACAAGGACATATGCTCCCTTTTTCCAAATGTATAACTGTCATCATATCTAAAAATATATCTTCAAGATCATTTTTCAATGTATATGAAATTTATTGCCTCTGTCTTTTTAATAAAGAGCATATTTCTTCAATGCATTCCCCTATTAAATCAACCTGTTACTGCTGGAATTTATTTTTGCAGTATTTTATTATCAAAGAAAATGCATATATGCATTGTTACATACATGTCTGCAAATACATTCTAACAAATATGATTCCCAGTTAAGTGTGTGTGTGTTTGAATTTTCAAATTTCTGCATTACTTTCCCAGAGTTCTCAGCTATTTCCACATTTAACAGTGTTTGAAATGGCTTCTTTCCTCATACTCTTACTTACAAAATATTATCACATATTTTTGTTGTGTGCCAATGTGGAAAGTGAAAACTGGCATCTCATTATTTGTTTAGTTTGCATTTAATTGTGCACAAGATTATGTTTTCATATGTTTAAAAGCCATTTATCTTTGAACGTATTTATTATAGTGAACTGCATCTTCATGCTGCGCCTGTTTTCCTCTTGCATTTAAAAAAATTTTTTTAACATCTATTCATTTTTGAGAGTGAGAGAAGACAGAGTATGAACGGGGGAGGGTCAGAGAGAGAGGGAGACACAGAATCCGAAGCAGGCTCCAGGTTCTGAGCTGTCAGCACAGAGCCCGATGCAGGGCTTGAACTCAGGGACAGCGAGATCATGACCTGAGCAGAAGTCAGATGCTTTAAAAGAGTGAGCCACCCAGGCATCCCCCTCTTGCATTTTGATCACTTCTTTTATTGATTTCTATTGATTTATGAATACTCTTTTATAATAAGGAAACTAGAATTTTGTCCATAATTTGGGCTACATACATCTTTCCCTGTTTATCTTTTGGTGTGGGTTACAATTTGCCCTGTAGAAAATTTTAAATTATAAGACTCAAATTTATCATCAATCTTTTTCTTTATTGCTTCTGGCTGCTTGTATCTTATTTTAAAACCTTCATTCTACTCCGTGTTTATTTAAAAAGCTATGCTGATGGCTACTCCTGACAACAGACCAGATATGTTTCTTTCTTTCTATTCTAATTTTTTTCATACAGAATTTATTTTATTGACACAAATAGAAGTCCAGTGTTATTTTATTTTTTCCAAATATCTAGAAAATTGTTCTGAGATTTTGATTTGAAACACTGTATTTTCATTTTTTCCCTCATAATCCTGAACATTCTTATTAATTTTGTTAATAAGTTTTATTTTGTATTTCCTCATCTTTAAATGAGTATAATTTTAAGATAATTTTGAGGATTAAATTTCATATATATATAAGGCCTTTCAACAGTGATTAGCTCATAGTAAACACTCATTATGTGTTAGCTATTATCTTTTTACTTATTGACTAATTTATAATATTTTTATAACCTCACACCTTACTGGATTTAAAATGTATTAATTTCAATAACTTTAAACAATAATGTATTTAGTAATATTTAGATTATTTTAGCTTTCTCATGAATAGACTCATGAATAGAATCGAAAAAATGATTACATTGCACCTTTTAAAATATTTTAACTCATTTTTATATTTCATGATGTTGCATTGACATACTTGCAGAGAAATTTTAAGCAAAACATGGCATATCTTTTTTCAGTTCCTGACCTAATAGAAGTAGCTATCTATTGTTTTTAACTAGCTATGCACTTTTGATATACCTTTTTAGGTACTGACATTAGTATTGCATGAGCTATCAATTACTTATGTGACTTTTCTCTTTTTTTTTTAAGTTTATTTATTTGAGAGACAGAAAGTGTGTATGTGAGCAGGGGAGGGGCAGAAAGAAAGAGAGACAGAGAGAGAGAGAGAGAGAGAGAGATTGAGAGAGAGAGAGAGAGAGAGAGAGAGACAGAATCTCAAGCAGGCCCTGTGCCATTAGCACAGAGCCCTACACGAGGCTCAATCTCAAGGACTGCAAAATCATGACCTGAGCCAAAATCAACAGTTAGACACAATCGACTGAACCACCCAGGAACCCCCCTTTTTAATTTAGACTTTTTGATATTGAAATATCTTTCAATATCTAGGATAATTCTTCCTTGTTAATTCTTTTAATTTACTGTGGAATATTGTTTACTAATTTGCTATTTAGAACTTTTTCATAAGTATGATTAAATTATTTTAGTTTCTTCATTGTAGGCTACATTATATGTTTGCATGTTTTGGAATATATACTACATAGTGTTAAACTTGGTTTATATAAAAGTTTTAAAAGTGTTTCTTATTTTTATATATTCTGGAGCTTTAAATATAATTGGATTTATCTGTTCCTTGAATGTATGACATAAATCCATTGTGAAGATTTCTATTTCTAGTATTTTTTTTTTGTTTATTTTGTAGGATTTGGGGCCATATGTTCTTGTGGTGGAGAGGTAGACACAAAGAGGAGTTTTATCAGATTTTTTCTCCATAGTCATAATAACTACTTTGTAAAAAGTAGTTATTTAGCTTTTCAGCTAATTTCAAATTTAGTTTTTCAGGTTTTTTGGAATAGAATTAAATACAGAATTACCTTAGAATTCATTCAATTTCCTTTGTATTTGTAGGTATTTACCAATTTCATTCCAAACTTGAATGTTTGTCTTTTTAAAATATTTTTTGCTATTGATTAGATGGATAGTAATATGCTTTATTGCTGTAATATTTTTTCAGAGATTTCCCTTGAAATTATCAATGAGTTCTAACATTTGCCTTTAATCTATTAATTTTTTTTGACATTTACTGTATCAACTCCTTCTCTTTGTCCTTAAGTTGATATTTATATTCTTTTTCTCATTTAATACTGGACAATTCCCTTTATGTAGAGTCAACTAATGGTAGATGTTAATCACATCTACAAAATGCCTTTACAGTAACCCTTAGATTAAGATTGGATTAAATAACTAGGTAGTATCACCTAGCCAAGCTAATGCATAAAATTAACCATCATAGTGATAAAACTCACCTAAACATGGAAGGCCATTTTTATCACAAATGTGTCTTGTCCATTCCTACCAGTTTCCCTCAGTGGAAACTTCCATCCTCTCACTCACTGCTCCCTGGATTCTAATTATCTCTCTGCCTCTCAGCATACGGAGGTGGGGAGATAATTTAGGGTAGTGAGCTTTACCAAAACAAGGTTCCCATCACAGCTAAACTAAAACACCGCATCAAAATTTACTTGGCTTTTTGCTGGCACACAGTTGATGGTCTTTCACCTTTTAGATACTAAAAGTAGCAATACCCTAAGCAAATTATGAGGGGAAAAAACAATAGTAAAACTATCATGTTGTCCGTATTTCATCCCACTTAGCCGTGTTGCTTAACTTTCTTCTAAATAGGCTATGATGTCTCCAATTCACAATTCCATTGTGTTTACTCAGGATTTTTCAGTTTTTTACATTAATTCCTTAGAGTCTTCAATTTCCTAATTATCTTTGACATCTTCATAGTTGAGTTGCTTGAGTTAACCAGGAGATTGAACAATATATTTAATTTTTTAAAATGTTTAGTAGTGTTTGTTTACAGACAATTATTGTAATAAAGAGAATTTCTTTTTAAATCAGATAATAAACAAATACTTGAAATAATATCTTGAAAATTTTTATTCATGATTAAGGGAATTTAATTTTTCAGTCATTGCTATTATCACATTTTTGTTGTTGCTGTTGATCCGACATATCTAAGGCACACAATACACCACCAGTAGCATGGCTCAAAAACAATGATTCTCACTGATTAATATGAAAAGTTAGACATATTAGGATCTAGTGAATGAATCCTTCAGGTGATTCTGATAGGCTTCCCTGAGATCACAGGCCAATCTTTCCTTAATTTGTTAATCACTTCTCCAAAATGGGAGATAGACAAAATATTTAATTGTAAACTACATAATAAGGAGAAATAACTTCTCGCTACCTTTTCAGACCTGAATTTTAACAACACGACATATTTTTGGTATATATCATATTAGCATATTATAAATGGTGTACTTTAATATCTTTGGTATAATATAGATCACAACTTTCCATATATTCTGCTGCATCTCTCTTTGGATATCTCTCAACAAATAGACTCATTCTGAGGGATACCTAGGAAATCATATAAATGTTGTAGAATTGGCTGTGTTTCCTCCACTTTTAACTCAGGAAGTATAATGTTTGAATGGACCATTAGAATTCCTCTAGTCTACTGGCTATGGCTAAGGCAGAATGACATTTAAACAGTTATGTCCCAATTTTTGTAATTTTTCATGTCATCACTCTGTTCATTTTACTCTAATAGGTACTTACATTTCACTTCTTACCATCTTTTCTACCCACTCAATTATTTACCAATGATGCTAAGCATAATTTAAAACAGATGAACCAGCAGCATATTTTTGTTTTGCTCTACCAGAGTCTGTCTTGCAGTGCATTTCCTTTGATCCAATTTTTGGACAAATGAAAATTCCTATATGAAACAGTCTATCCTGGTTTAAAGTCAGCCAAAAGAATAAAGATAATGCAATAACAATGAATAACACACGATAGCACTGTATGAGGGTAACTTTTTTGTAAGTCAACATTTATTTTTCCTTTGAAAGAAAAAGGCATTATAATTTCTATGATCCATAATAATAATAATTACTATTTTCCTGGCACCTTGATTTAATTATCCATTCCCAATTCTTCACTATTATAATGGGTTTTATCAGCAAAGGAGCCTTGGCAAAATCGTGTTAACTATTTATCAGAATTTTAAGTGAAAGAATCTGGAGAGGAAAATACAGATATGTAATTGGAAGAAATCTTCAATTTTCCAGGCAGTACTTCCATGATTTAGAATGACTCATTTGTATTTATGCTCCATCACTAATGAGAGTGGAGAGCAGATCGATGAAGTGGACACTTCTAGGACTGATGTTACTAACACCAATGACAGCGACAAAAACTAATATTGTATGGTTGCTCTACTGGACTCTTTGCTTTCAGTTAGCTATATGCTATCTTATTTAATAAGGCCTCTGTATGATATATGAGAAGATGTCACTGCCTGCATGTTATGGACAAACTACTCCCATCATGTTGAACAACTTGTCCAAGTTTGTGCAGTTAATATATGACAAATCTGGGATTTGAACCCAGGTCTCTTAAAGAATAGAGGTTCTCCCACAATTCTAAACTTCTTCCAATTGTCATGTTTTCTTCCAATATTTCAGATAGTATTCACCTTACTTTCAAATGCCTATTTCATACAGTGCATTTATAGTACCATTCAGGAAAACATTATACTAATGATGTTATCCTTATAATCCAGAGGCAGAGACAGAATATTTCACCATCTATAGACCTTGCTTTTGAATAAGAAATATTGGGGGAAAACCACCTGACACTAGAAATTTGACTAAATACCGATTTGACTTATTATCTGGTCTCTCCCACTCCCACTGTTAACAGAGTGGTGGACTGACACCTTCATTGGATGAAATAATGTGAACAGACCTCACAACCTCATAGTGGAAACGAGAGAGTAATAGTTTGGGCAGTAGAATTCTTGCTTCATTACTCAAAACTCCAACTGAACTACCTATTTTTATGCTCTAATACATATATTACCCATTAGATTGCGTGTAATTAATTTAAAAATTTTCAACACAGACAATTTGATATTAACGTGTAAGTATATATGTACATTACATATCTCAGGGGAGGTTAGTTTTTTTTGAAGTACTCTAATGTGGAATCAACACTCAAGGGGTAGTTAACATTTGAAAAACATTCATCAGGCAACCACACTCTAGAAATCACCACTACAATTGCTTCAACTGACCCTAACTATATCTTCATGAGGAGCTCATTAATTAGTATAAAAATGCTAGAAATAGCTTTTCATCAATAAAATGAGCAGCATTCAAATTTGTAAATTAACTAGACATATTTTATAGACATTGCTACAACTGGATGACTGTTGTTTAAGAATCTGGTGAGCAAGGTCAACCAATAATCTTTAGATTAGCACTCTGGGTCCTACTCTAAAACTTTAGTTCAGTCCCATGTTCTTCCAAATTAAAGTAGATTATGTCCCTTGGTTCTCAATAAGTAGATAGCTGGTGTTACAGCTAGCATATCATCATATCTGCTTCCAATGAACTTTTGTGCAAAGTACATATGTTGAAGAACCTAAAAGAAAGTTTTCTTGGACTTCATCAATTTTACAAAACAGGGTTGTATGCCTGTTTTGTGCTTAAGCGGCAGAAGGTGTTTTATAGGTGTGAGCCAACTTAACATGAGACTTTCATTTGGTAGGGAATTTGTTTCGGCATTCCTAGATCTCTCACCCATCCTTAATCATAAGAGCTAATTACTGACAGCTATTTAAAAAATAAAATAAAATAAAACTGTCATAAGTCAGCTTAAAATCCCACCTACCATATCCTGATAACATTCAGTTTGTTTTTTCTTAAGTTATAATAGGGCCTGTTGTTTATTATTAGACCTTGCCTAATACAAGTCCTTATTGTAAGATGATGTGCACAGAGATTCTTTTTTTTTTAAGTTAATTTATTTATTTTTGAGAAAGAGACAGAGAGAATGAGCAGGGGAGAGGCAGAAAGAGAGGAAAGAGATAATCCCAAGCAGGTTCCGCACCAACAGCATGGAGCCTGATGTGAGGCTCGAACTCACAAACCATGAGATCATGACCTGAGCCAAAACCAAGAGTTGGATGCTTAACCGACTGAGCCATCTAGGTGCCCCCAGAGATTCTTAGTCTACTGCAGTATCTTTGTTATTGTTCCTTGGAAGTACATGGCCTTTATTTTATTGCCATCCTCATTCTCTCACACTTGTGTAGCAGGTTCTCAGGTTCATAGCACATCACAGTTCTCACAGAGAATTCTAAAATATCATAGAAATAGTGTCTTATCCATTCCACTCAGTTGGGGGTCAGTTTCAGTTTTTCAGGTAGCTAGTATTCACTTAGAAATGTTCAGGCTTTCAGGCCCAAGGGTTGGTGAGTGGAGTCTGAAAATATTTGCTGGAATATCGAGCTTTCCAAATAAAAGACTTTTGAAATGTCAAATTCTTTAGGTAACATCATGCTCATAATCTCAAAGAGCATGTCATGGTCGTTTTTGCCTCTTTTCTCTCTTATGAGTTCTTTTTATCTCTGTTCTCTCCAGCTATGATTCATCAAAGGAAAATCACTCCCTCTTCTCCATCTATGATTCTTGATTGAAACTTGAATTTCCACTAATTCTTTTGATATAACTTGGTTATAGATGGAAACACCTTTATTTACATGGAAAATGTGAAGGTCATTATCATGAACCAGGAAAGGGTATGTTTTCACAGCTTGTACAAAATCTGTGACTCAGCAAAAAGGGCCTAGTATAAATTAATATACTCGAATATTTTATAAGAAAATATATTCATACAATTTCCTTCTGTTCAATACTTAATTAACATATTATATAGTTGGTTAACATATCTCCTAATTAGATTATATATACTTTCTGGAGATATTCAATGTGTTTACTTCTCTAATCAATATACTTTATTACTTAAAGCTTCAATTTTTTAACACTTCCCAGAGGTATAATGTATATGTATAAAATATTTTCTGCAGTCCAGATCATACAGTCACTTCTACTTGAGTATATAGGGAAATACACCAAAGTCAATAAATGGTATCATCAAGAGTATGACCAATAGGCAATGGGTCACACCAGAAAAAAAAAATAGTAGGATTAGTGGACAGGTTTCATTTCTATCTCCAACAATTACTAACTAGGTGTAGTTGAGCATCTGACCATTGAGGGGTTTTGTGGGGAAAACACACATATTTTCTTTAAAGAAAAATAACGAAAAAACAACTAACTCTTTGTGTAGAATGTGGTGAATATACCTTTTGTAGAATGTAGTGAATAAATGTACCTTACCCTCCTGCATTATTGGGGCTTATTCTTTGAAAGACATAACAATTTAAAAACATGCTTCACTAGGAAAGACTTTTCTAAATAAATGTAACATCTAAAACAAAATTCTGGTTTGTTGATGGTTATGAATAATACAACCAATTGGGTAACTGGATGACAAAATAGGATTATCAAATATATCATATTCACAGTATGAAAACCCTTGGTGTGAATATAGTAAAAAGAAGCACATTTTTAAACAGAAAGAAACAAACAGCAAAAACCTGGTTACTTAGAGGAAAGAATTACCTAGAAATGAGTAACAGCTGACAATGCAAAATATTAACAATTAAAAAAAAACAACAAAAGCACAAAAGCTAAAACATGAACGATACCTGATGGGTATGATTAATTTTAGGGAAAATTCACCTCAGACTTGGGTTAAAAATTTTCACTACTTAACAGGGACCACGAATGCTCCTTTTCACTGTATATCTGGTAATCTATTACAAGTGCTGCATAATATAGAGATAAGATTTTTCAAATGTTGAGTCATTCAGCCCTCAGTGTTACATTAGGTTAATGCACATGACTTTTTGAGGATATTCAAGATGTTTTTGTGTAGAAGTGGGAACAATAATGAAGAAATATCAGTAGCTCTCCTGCCTCTAAAATATGTTGCAAAGGCCTATAGTATTTTTTCAGTACATGCATACTGAAAATGTTAAATACAGAGAGAAAAGTCTACAATTTTTTTCTTGGACTTCTCGGTGTGAGGGTTGACAGAGAAAGTTCACACAGCCTGAATAAATTTTAGGCAGGGTTCTATCTGATTCTAGCCCTCTACCTACTTCCATCTCACTTTTCTTGGTGCGTTCACTTTAGAACACTTGTAAATTTTTTCTTTGCCCCTTGGAGATGTAAATTTTTAAAAAAGTCTCATGTCAACTTTACAACTCCGAATGTCTTTCTCAGAGACCTAGGAGCTATGTTTAAAGATGTAAACATCAACTAAGGTAGAACTCCTATCTCCATTTCTGTGGGACGGTAGGAGCCTTCCTTTGGAGGACATCTTGCTCCAAGTTGAAAAACCACCTCATGCTGTGAAGATATAAGAAAGTTTACTTTTCCTCTGGGTGAGGACAGTTAGCCAACACAGATGGCCAACATTGCACCCTCTCTCCACTGCTTGACAGCGCCTGTCTTTCATTTCAGAGGCTCTGACTTGAGCCTGAGCTCTGGCTTTTTCACTATAGCAATAGCATTGAACAAGTCTTTCTTGCCAGTTTAACGATGTTTAATGCAATTTTTGCTTTGACAAGTGTTAGTGCTAAAAACAAAAATAAAGCAACAGAAGGAGACAGAGAAAGTATGCACTATTTTTTATAGAGTATTCAAATAAGTCCTCTCTGATAAAAGAACATCTGAACAGAAACTTGAAGGAAAAAGGGATATGAATATATGGATTATAAAGTATTCCGAGGTATGAACATTTCAGACAAAAGAAATAGCAAGTGTGAAATTCCTGATGTGTCTAGCTACTTAGATAGTCTGAGGAACATCAAGGAGGTATTTGTTCCCTGTGGAAAATATCATTATGCATGAGGTCTTTTAAAAGCCAATTTCCTTCTTGCTTTGATGAGAAAACTGAAACCCAGAATAGTTTGATGACTTCTGTAAATAAACAAAGTAGAATTTTCTATTATGAAAGCAATTCAATAGTCAATCAATGTGATTTGTTTTGCTGAGTTGTGTTTTTCTTTAATGAAAGATGCTAAGGAATTATCAATTGGCAACACTCTGATCTGTTCACACCAGAAAATGTAATCATTTATAGGAAATGGCAAAATTTATGAAAATTCTTCAGTCGTGAACTATAATATAAAAAATATCTTTAGTAATGAAAAACTGAAAATAAGTAAACTTGAGTTGTGCATTCTATACATTTTGAAAATGAAGCCTCAATTATTGACCAAGGTATGTTAGCAGAAAATTGGTTCATAAAGTGTCTCCTTGAAAACATCCATTACTATTGATTATGAAGTAGAAGTAAAATAAAGGAGAAATCTAAACAGTAATAAAAGACCACATACTTTAAATATAGAATTGATAGAAAGTAGAATAGAACTCTGGCTCTTCCACTTGTCAGGTAAGGAACTCTGGGGAACTTATTTAAATTCCTTAAACTATAATTTCATCATTTGTAAAATGGGGATATTGCTATATACCTCACAGGGCTGTTTTAGGATTAAACAAAATGTATGCAAACTACTTAGTACAGCACATGTTAAAAAATGTCAGCAATTATGGATAAAATTGGAAGGGGGGGCTCATGAGCAAATGGCTAAGAAAGAATTCTTGAGATGTGTTTGGTGCAAAAAGGTGATTTCATTGAAGTACAGGGACCGGACTCGTGGGGAGAAAAGATCTGACCCGTGGTTGTGAGGAGCAGCTGATGATATACTTTTAAGTTTGAGGGGGGATAAGAGATAAAGTTAGTTTCCAAGGAATTTCTGGATACTGAAAGCAGGGTCTCATAGGACCCTAAAGGTTTAGCTATTGTCAAGATAAGGTTGCTTTTAGTTTTTTTAAGGGATTATAAACATGAAGGCTTGAAGGCAGCCATAAACGTGTTGGGGGGTGCTACATGCTGTGGGTCTCTGACATCCATCAGCGGGCCACAGGCTGTAAGGGAATTTAATTTAATTTTTTTTTTTCAACGTTTATTTATTTTTGGGACAGAGAGAGACAGAGCATGAACGGGGGAGGGGCAGAGAGAGAGGGAGACACAGAATTGGAAGCAGGCTCCAGGCTCTGAGCCATCAGCCCAGAGCCTGACGCGGGGCTCGAACTCACGGACCGCGAGATCGTGACCTGGCTGAAGTCGGACGCTTAACCGACTGCGCCACCCAGGCGCCCCAGGGAATTTAATTTAAACTACATTTTTCTTGGCTTTGTTCCCTTCATCAATTATCATCATTAGTATTTTTATATTGTTACTAAATGGACTGCAAAGCTACTGGATTTATGTTTTGGTAACTTTTTAATGTTGAAAGTTTAAAGAACCATTCAAAGATAGAGAGAATATTATAATAAACAACTTTGTGGTTTTATATATAACCCCCTAACTTTTCTCTCCCCAGGATTAGATTATTAGAAAATAAATTTCAGCCATCCTATCATTTAATCCACAAAAATATCAGAAATGTCTCTAAAATATGTCTTTAAAAATAACACATTCTAAATACCATCCTCACAGCTGAAACACTGTAATAATAATTCCTTAGTGTTGTCAAATGTGTAGTCAATGTTCAAATTTCTGATTGCCTCAAAATTTTTTTTCAATTTGTTCATTCTGTTTGAGAATCGGGTGTAAATAATATTCATACACTGAAACTGGCTAATAGATCTCTTAAAAGTGTTTTCATCTATATTCTCTTCCTTCCTGCCCTTCTCTTTCCTTCTCCCTCACCGTCTTAGTTTAAGAATTTAGGTCATTTTAAATGACTAAGCATCTGACTTCGGCCCAGGTCATGGTCTCAGGGCTTGTGGATTGGAGACCCATCTCAGGCTCTGTGCTGACAGCTCAGAGCCTGGAGCCTCCTTCTGATTTTCTGTGTCTCCCTCTTTCTGTCCCTCCCCTGCTCACTCTCTGTCTCTCTCTCTCAAATATAAATGAACATTAAAAAAAAATTAATGAGAAAAAAAAAAACCTGAGACTAAATAATGCTAACATTCTACCCATTGCAACTGCAGGCAGGATGTCTCCTGGTAAAGGAAGTGAGTAATTAATTGGTCAGTAGCCTTTTGATCGAGATGGGAGAGGAGGTGAATGACTTCTAGTTTAATAGATGAGAATCACTCAAGAGAGGGGGCGTGGTCCTGACAAGGCAGTTTGGAGCCAGTGGAATCAGTCAGTCAGACTTAGCAGTAAAATCAATAAAGGCAAATTGTTTGCAGCTGCTCACAGAGTTCTTCTTGATAAACAAGATTTTGCCATTAAAGATTACAGAATAAGAGAGTGCTACAAAATAGTCTACAGTTCTCACCAGATAATCCCAAATGAGGTAATCATTTCACTGGCACCCTTTGATCCTATCATGTTAAACCTTTAAAAAGAATTTCCTGGTATATAGCAGTGATTGAAGTCATTTTCCAAAACTTCTCACATATATTGCACAGTATTTTTCTCCCTCTCCCTCTCCCTCTCCCTCTCTCTCCCTCCCACCCTTTCTCTCCCTCTCCCTTTCTCGAATAGAGCAATAGAAATAAAATGAATATGGAAGGAACAATAATGTTCATGTACAGATGTTAACTGAAAGAACTGTAAAAAGTAAATATTCCAATCTGTGGGAAAGTAATTGTACAAACACATCCTTTCCAGAAAACCATACTGGGAGAATTCAGCCAATTAAAAAAGATGTGATTAAATTTAGCCAGAATACTAATAATTCCAGGAAGAAGGCAGAAGTGTGCAGACTCTGTAAATTGAATGGGAATTTCTAACAATTAATATGCACAGGTAAACCTGAGTTCCTGACACCTACGTGAACTAATGATCCTCAGGTATAAAGTTGTAAAGAAATTAAAAGCATTGCAAAATCTGAAGGTTCAGCATTATGAAGAGTAGTGACAAAAGCTAAAAAGACAAACACCCACGGAGGGCACAAGAGTGTGCCTTGGCTAAATATACCACAGAAAGATCAGAAAACATCTGGCTTTGACCAGGACTACTCTGTGTACTTGGAGAAATAATTGATTTCTCAGAACCTCCATTTCTTCTGTAGGGAAGTGGAAATTAAAAAATATCTACCTGGAAGGGGTGTTGCAAATAGTAAATGATAAAATGTATGCAACCGATCTATCATAATGCTCGTCACTTGGTGATATTTACAAAAGAATGACAAATATTCTTCACATACAGTGTTAGACTCTCCAGATTGTAGGACACTTAAAACTCAGCTGCTATAATCACAATGCTTGAAATTTGAAAATGGAAGCCATCATTAATATTATTATCATTATTATTTTTAAACCTCTCCAACTTCTCTGCCAAGGATTCATTCAGTTGATAATTATATGCTTCTAATGATGGAGAGTCCATTTCCTCTTGGGTTTCACAAAAGTACTTTCAAATACACATAGTCACTTCTTGCGAAATTAGAGTTTTGCTTCTGTTTTAGTCTGAGTTAGGAACTGCTCTTGCTTTCCAGCTAAGCATATTAAATTAGAATACAATTCACTGCTGTTTGCTAGATTAGACCATATTTTTTTTGTTGAAGAAAGTGAAAGAAGCACATTTTAAAACCACACCAGCACAGTGGCCAATGTCTTCCCTCAAAGTTTGCTATTGGTGATGGTGATGATAATGAATCTATTTCTGATCTTTGTGCTTACAGCAATCATTTTGAAGCTATTTCAAAGTTTTGTATTAAATTCTTCTCCTGTTGTGTCTTCAAAATATACAGCTGGCCTCCATTATCTCAGCCATGCCTCTGTGGCCTGTTTGTTTCGTATTATTGCTCATTTGTTTCTTTCTCTGCCTACTCATCTGTTTCCTGGCTGTGACTTTCAGCTTCCTCATTTGTCTAACTAAGTGTTGTCCTTGGCTGTTTCCTTTTTGTCATTCCTACTGTTTCTTGATTTCTGTTCACTTTGCTTGATGGCATCTATGCAACACTTTGCGCTCATTAATATCTTCCATGAGTTGCTTAATAATAGAAAAACCCTGTTGAGTCTCTGCACAGTTAAGAAAGAAACCTGTCCAGCTTTTGATAAAAGTCTATACATAGATTACTCTTAAATTGGGAAATTGTCAGAAGTTAATGACAGGGAAATAAAGGCAGATGCAACTACTCAAGAATTTCTTTGGGGTGTGTGTGTGTGTGTGTGTGTGTGTGTGTGTGAGAGAGAGAGAGAGAGAGAGAGAGAGAGAGAGAGAGAGATCTAACTTGTTTACTGGTTCAGTAAAGAAAAAGTATGTACATTGCCAAAATATAGTTATAAGAAATGAATCATCTGACTATAACTAAGGCTGAAAAGTATTCTGTTAAAATATGCCCATGATGATTACTATTAGAGATAACTTTTAAGTAAGTTTATTATGCAAAGCCTTGTATTAGTTTAATACAACAGTAAAAGTTAATTAGTTTAAATAAGTTTATTATGCAAAGCCTTGTATATAAAATATACAAAAATTATCGTATATTTTATGTGTGCATAATGCATTTCAGATCAAATATCTCATATTATTTTACAAGACATGTAAATACTTCTACCACCTCAGTGATAAGAATGTCCTAAAATAGACATTTATATTTTTCCAATGTTTAATTCTCAGGAAAAATGTTAAAAATTATAATTCAATGTGACATTGTTCAAGATGACCAACTTGGACTTCAAAGTCCATTTTAGCCTCTGACCTGCAGACAACATATTCCCTCTTTGTGTGCCTAAAGCTGCTGTTGGCTTTTTTATTTCTAGAGTTTTCTGTGAGAGAGGCTATTGAAAATTAAGTGCTCACATACTATGGAGTTTCTGCATTACTTATAACTTGTGGAGTAAAAAGCTATAAAGATCATTTACAGTTCAGTCAAGGTTTCTGTTAATGCACTAGCTGTTAGGTGCATGAAGAACATGTCAGCTAATATTAAGAATGACATAAAGAGCGTGTTCTCCCAAAACTTGAAGTCAGAGCACAAAGAATTCTTTCATATGGAAATTAAACTGCACAATGGGAATCCTGGTAGGAGGCCAGGGATTTTACTTCGCCCACCACTTCCCTGGGGTGAACTAAAGTTTGAAAGGAGTTCTAGGTTCACTCTGGTTTTCTTCCTCCTAAAATGGTAGCTATTCTTTAAGTCTTGAAATGTTTTTCTTGTTCAGACTCTGTTTCTTACAATTCCTATCTTGAAAGTATGCCTGGTTACTTTGAAAATCCAAATTAGTTCTTTCTATTTCTCTTTCTCCTTTTATTTTTTAACTTTTTACTTTTATATTTCACTTTGTTTTCCCCACTGTTTTAGGTAACAGTAAAACACAGACTGTTTACGCAACTCAAATGATAAGAATATTTACAAGCTGTTTTGTTGTTACAAAAGTGAAAGTGGCTTCAACAGATCTTCCTTATTCTGAAATGCACAAACACACACAGATATACACCACAGACTTCATGGGCCCTGGTATCTGGACAAGTGAACTTCATCCTAAGATACTGCCTACATTACAACTGGGACTGGTTGCTTAGGAACCACCTCTGTATCCTAGACCCTAGGAGTGTTTGTCCTACTAACAGTGATTGAGGCTTATTAGCTCCATTAATTCTAATCTCTAGAGTTTATACCGGGACAGTGGGGGAAACTTTCTAAACCTTGGTCTGTCATCAGCAAAGATCACATAGAGTATGTACTGGATGCTGATTTTATAGAATTTGCTACAAATCGGCTAAGCAGTTCAGTACAATGTTTACAGAGAGGTCTTTTTGTCTTAATTGGGCATAGATTGTTTTTTGTTGTTATTATCATCCCAACTGAGTGTGGAGGAAAAGAGACACCATTAAAAACAAATCCCATTTATATGCCTTCCAAGGGTAATCAAATTAGGTAGGCAAGTTTCATACATTAGATGGGGAAAGACAATGGACTGTACAGAATGCCTGGCCTGTTGGTATCTCCTCCTCTCTCTTTCACATCTCTGTGTTATACCATTTCACCTAAAAGAAGCCAAGTCTGGGAAACTGGCTTTTGCCTAGGGAGAGGTCCTGTTCAGGTTTACCTCATGCCAAGGTCTACATATAGACAATATCCTTCATTGAGAAACTAATGGACTCCCAGTTTCATAGACAAAAACATCAATATAGCCTTACTGGAGACTCTCAGCAGCCCAGCATCTGTGAAGCCATATAAATTATAGTGTTCTTCCAAGTTTTCAAAACTCTCTGGGAGCCGCTATGGAGGCAGTCTTCTCCAGCTTCAATCTGTTGAGTGTCATAGACAAATTTCCAAAGCTTCATGGACTTAACACAGGTTTGAGGACATTGGTCATCAGAAAACAGAGGTTTGAGGACATCTGTGCTGCTTATGGCAGTCTCAGAAGGAGAAAAGGAACTGTCCACGAGTACACCTGTATCAGGGTTCTTCAACTGGGGCCAATGGATTAGATTCAAGAATCCATGGGCTTATACCTCCCAAACTATTTGCAGAATTATATGATAGTGTGCATTTCTCTCCCAAAGAATATTTTTACAAGTATGTATTTGCTATTCCCCAAAATAAATATTATTTTCAAATTCCACAAACCAATATCCGCACCGTCACATATGGAAAATAATGTATGAAAGCTATATGTGCACTTAGGAACATGGAATCATACAGAAGTTATTTCAGATAAATATTACATATTGTGTAAGATAGGTGTGTATGTTTTCATCTTATTTTCATATGGTGAATTTAGTAGATTGTAAATGAGTTTATAATGGTTAAAATCTATTTGGGATTCACATATAATCAACCATAATAATCTTATCTTAATTATTTCTAAAATATCATTTCTATAGACATAAAGAAATATGTAAAGAAATACCTATTTCTAAAGCAGACATAAGATATGTCTACGGGGAGGTTTAGTAATATAGACAAAAAGGATTCTCAATATCTCACAAAATGTGAATTTAATAATGTAGTATAGTTACTCTACTCTTTTCATCAGAAATAAAAATTTAAATATTACTGTGGACATTAATTTCTAGAGTGTGGGCTGTTCACTGAACTCTCCTCTAGCTAATGAGTATGAATCACCTACATGCATTGTTTCAGACTTTCTGTTGTAGTCTTGAAATAAAATGCAAGAGAAATAGCCTGAGTCATAATGAGCATTGGCATCCACTCATGAGGCAGGATTTTCATCTCTCCCATAAAATATTGAGGCCACAGAACATGCATTAATCATAAAACAATTTTATATGCCTTTATTGGGTGTTTGTTCTAAAAGGTTATGGAAACAAAAATATTTACAGAAGTAATGTCTTCTCAATAAGCCACCTGAGAAAACTATGTTTAGAAAGTGAAATGATGAACAATATTAGATTTAAAAAGAAACCTAGGTTTAGAACTGCAGAGTAAAGACGTTGTGTCAGTTCATAGAGGCCAAGATATATATAAAGAGGTGCAAATATTTAGAATAAATCTAGAAACAGATGAGGCAACCAATTCCAGATAATAGTTAGTTAAACCACTTGTGAGTCAATGCCAGATAAATACAAGGTGATAGGTATTCATTTGGATATATTTAGAAGAGAAATAATTTTATGTTTTGATAACTCTTAAAATAACTTTGCTATTAAATATGTATTGACCAAAGGAACCAAGAGTACGTGGAGAAATGGCTGATTCTAGGGCTGGGATTGGAGACAATAAAATGATTCTGGAGCAACTATCACATTGAAATGTAAAGAAATGTTCAGAAAAAAAAAAGAATCAGGACATATCAAAGGGACAGAGGAGCCAATAAGAGGGAATTTTAGTGGCCAAAGCTGAGACAATTTGATCAACAAAATCAATAATATAGTATTCATTTATAAACCAAGGTATAAAATAAATGTCTTCAAATTCATTGATATAAATAAATAATAAATAAACAAATACATAAATAACTAAGGAACAACAGACAAGTTTTTCTAACAGAACAATTCCAAATAATATATGTGGACATTCTTTCCTCAAGGAAATGTAGCTTAGACATCCCCCCATCCCCCTGCTTAAGTATTGGTAAGACTTAGTCACTCCCAAAGGGGAGGGGGAGGGGAAGGGGAAAATAGTGCCTTTGCCATGAAGAAATCTGACAGACACTACCTTAGCCAAGTGATCAAAGTTATATCATCAGTGATGTCATGTGGATGCCATGATATGGTGTGATGAGATGAAAAAGGCACTTCATCTCTGATGTATGATTTCTAAACTCTGAAAACCCCAGTTGAATCACAAAACAAACATCAGACAAACCAAATGTGAGGAATATTCTACAAAATACTTGTCGTGTATTGTTCAAAAGTGTCAAGGTTATTAAAAAGAAAAAGAAAGGCTGAAAGCCACAGATCAGGGGAGCTAAAGAGTCATGATGGCAATATGGTGTCCTGTGTTGGATCATGGAAGTGAAAGAGGACATTAATGGGAAAACTGGTAAAATTTGAATAAATTTTGGAGGTTAGCTAACAGTAATATACCAATATTGGTTTCTTAGTTTTGACAAATGAAACTCGGTAATGGAAGATGATAATGTTAGAGAAAATTGAATCTGGGTGAATAGTGTACAGAAAATCTCTCTAAAGTCTTTGCAACTTTTCTGTAAATCTAATAGTTTTCCAAAATGAGGGCTTCTTTAAAATAAATACTTGTGGCCCCTCTGTTGAAATGAACACCAATTACAAATGCTGACTAATGAAATTTTTCTTTCTATTTACTATTTATACTGATGAGAAATCTATTTATATTTACTTGTTTTCCTCCAGAGTTTCTCTCTGCTCCACCCTTAGTTTTCTTATAGTTAGATGTTACCCCAATATTATAGTCTAGGACATAGAGTTACTATATATCTTTAACCTACCTTTATTTATTCAATGCTTAAATCATTGTGCTTAACGTTTAAAATGTGTGATGGTGAATATAGCATATGCTGTCCACAGCTTTATTAGTTTTATTTACTTAATCAGATATCAAGATGTTATGAATGATTTAGCATAGAATTTAGATGTATATTATAATGTTATTAATTGGTAATGTGAACAAAATCAACATATGACTAAAGAAATATTAACCATCAGCTAGCTGCAGCTTAAATTAATATATAAGATGGGAAGAGAAGGCTAGGGAGTAACAAACAAATAAAAAAAATCAGTTCCTAAGCTTGTTCCCCATGCACACAGTGCTATATATAGTTTTCCCTTAGGTACTGAGGAAGCTATGCTGTGTATTTGGATCAGCAACACAAGGTGTGTGGTATAGCAAATGACCTTTTTTTCCAGTTTCTCTATGTATGAAAATTACTCTAAAGAAATGCTTGAAATGATGGGATTCTGAGCTTGTTTTGAGCCAAACCCTTTTGGTCTAGTTTCATTATATTCCAGGATTCATGGCATTGTTGTGAACATACAATTACAACTCCACATAAATAGATGCTGTAGACACACGAACTGCAGAATTGAATTCAATACCCAATTGCTAGACTCTCGCTCTGAAAAAAGAAGGACCTAAGAATGGGCACCAAGTTTCTATGTAAAGGAAGAATTTCGTGTTTCTTTTCCCCAAATCATAGTCAAAATTCTTTTCCTATACTTCCACTGATTTCTCTTTAGAGGAAAACAAAAACCAAAGATCAGCATATATATTTTCTTTGTTGTCATATGCGTTCAAGCTTTTCTCATTTGCCAGATGAGTTCCTGACTAAAGGTTAGGAAACCAAGGAAGAACAGAGTACAAACCATTTCTTTTTTGAACCTATCCATACTCAGGGTATCATTAAAGCTTCCCATGTATATGAATAAAAATATTTTTATTATATATTATAGGGAATATTATATATATTTTATACATACCAACATATACACATGTATAATCAAAGAGGGACTAGAAGATACTTGAAAAAAATTACAATAAATTCTGCTTGTTATCTATCCAAAATATTTTCTAGTCAGCGCTCTCTACAGTCCTCTGTGGATTGCAATGAAATAAAATTCTGTTAAACTGCTATGACATTATTCCCCCTCCCCACCCCGTTCCTTCTGTTCTGATCATTTCATCTACCTACTTGCCTCATCTGAAGGGAATAAAAAGGATACCAAAGAAATCTGAAAGAGTCCTGAAGTAGAACTCCTCCACATGAGTTGTCATCTGTGCCACCTCCCCTTGCCAGAATAATCCTTCTCATCTCTCCACCTTTCATGCATGCTATTATGCTTCAAGGCAGAACTATCATTTCCGTCTGAAGTTCATACTTGTCAAAAACAATTACATACTTCTGTCTGTTCTCATTGTGTATCTACACAGCTCTATTTTAGTGCATACTATATACTTGTAAACACATGCCTACGTGCTTCTCTCTCCCACTGGAAAGTGAGTAGATTGACTTCATGACTCCATGTTATTAACCTCATTTTCCCACTGGAGCTTATAAAGTGCTCTATGTGATTATTAAGGGCTTTTGAGTAAATGACACTTACAATAGAAAATGCATGCGTTCTTTCTTACTGGTCTCCACATGTAGAGAAAAATTGGTCATATATGGCAATTATGGATGGCAGGTATTTTTGCTACTTTCTATCTGAAGTACTCGGAAAGGATGTTTGCCTTCCAGAAAGTTTTCAATTCAAGTGCCAATATCCTGCCATTTGGCTGAATATGGCATCTATACAAAGAAAATATTTACCTGTTGTGGAGTGAAAGTATGAAATAGTAAATGTATTTTTACTTGCATCATTTTCCCCCCAGCAACAACATATAAATGCACTTTTGTCATTTCCAAATATAGACATTTAGTACATAGTTTTTATTCAGGGTAACCCCACCTCTCCACTCCACAGCATTTAGAATTTAAATTGGGTACCTCGCAATTGAAAACTGTAGCTGCTTAAGACAGGTGAAAAAAGAATAGTCACATTCATGCCTCTGAGTGCACCAGAAGGTGAAAAGTTTATTGTTCCACCACATGCGGCAGACTTTATTATTTCTAGAGTGAAATCTACAAACATAATGAAAGTGAATTGAATATCTAAAGGCGGATATGTACCTTGAGGGCACTTCACAAATTCACACACGGAGAGAACAAAGAGAAAGCATGTAGAGAAAAGGCAGAAAAATATATATAACCTAAATTGGAAACTACTGAGAAGAATAAGAAATAATAAGATCAAGAATTGATAGAATAATGAACTGGGAATTCCTTCTCTACTCTGTACCCAGAGTAAAGGATTTGTTATGCATATTTCCCGGCTGAACAAAGTGGCTTGAGTTTTCTTATACCACCAGAAGCATTATACAGTTATCACTTTTATAAGTAATACACATGTAGAAAATATATCTCAATCAATGTTGAAATAATCAGTATCAATTGTAGAAGTGCAATTTGACACTGAGCTTCATTTTCTTAACCATTTCATATTTTTACCTGAAAGAAGCAGATAGTTTTGAATCTTCTACTTTTATTTTCTATGTTGAAATTACTTTAATCCATGTAGAAATCCTCTACTCTCTTTAAATACAGGAGAACTTTTTGATGAAGTAGAAAATAAGTAACACAGTTAAAATCTATGTTTGTGCAGCGAGTGTGATCAACCCATTTTAGAAGAGCATACATAGGTGCAAAAGAAAAGATGTTTGACTAGCTACTAACAAATGGTCAGTTAGCTCAATTTTGAACACACGTTATTAGTTAATACTTGTGCGAAGGTTTATCTACCAGGTCAGCTTATAAATCAATTTGAGTCTAGATATTTTCTAGGGATTTCTATATTATTTTTAATTTCCAAACTCATTTATCACCTATAAAATTTTTGAATCTCTTATGGTTCCCACTTACTTTATATTAAGATCCAACAGATGGAAGCACAGCAGTGGCGTGTATAATGAGACAATAGGACAATGTCATGATCGAGTTCTATTTTCAGAGAGAAAATGGTCTATTGATGTGATGTTCTCAAAAGCCTGAAGAAAATGTGTCATGATTCTTCTACTGACATTTGAAATATTGGTATTATATTAACTAGGATACATTTTGCAAGAAAGTCCATCATATTACCTATTATTGTTCACATGAGATCTTTAAAGAGAGTATTCCCAAAATATCAATGAATTGTCATTCACTACACTGCAATTTCTATGCACATGCCGGTGGCCAAAAACTAATTCAGAAAGGCAGAGTTGGTGAATAACCAAAGATAAATATCTTTTAACTTGGTGGGAGAATTATGCATGAAGATGATTATGTGCAAAATATAAGAAGAAATGGGCAATTAAGATTATAATAGGAAAAGAGATAGTGTAAATTTCCAATGGTGGGGAAGTGAACAATAGTGATATAATAGAATTATGGTGCCAACCATTAAAAACATTCCATCTTCTTTCCAGAAAGTTGAAAGTCAATAGTGACAGATTTAACTAAATATCATCAGAAAACAGTGGGAAAATTATGTAAAATGTCTTCTTAATTAAACCCAAGTGCATAAAGTTGGCTTTATGCAAATTTGTAAACTAGAGTCCTTTTTACAACTTTCTGCAATTCTACACTTATTCCAATATTTTTATCATCATATAGTACCTATAGTAAATACTAAAATCTCTGAAAAGCCAGTCCCATTATATGATTAGTCAAAAATAGGTTACCACATTACTTAGGTTGTATTTTATCAAAAGAATCTATCTGAAGAGGGTAGCATCAATTCCAAAGTAAAAACTCTCTAATGATAGACTGGCAGGTATTATGGCAAATGAATAAGAAAGCTATTTTAAGAAATTACTTTTTTGAGAAATTTCAAGCTTTAAAATTTTATTTCACTTAAACATTCTTTGAATTCTCAGATAGTCTGTTAGGTAGCAAGCACAGAGACAAAAACGAGAAAGAGTCTTTTCCACTGATTTGAAACACAAACACACACACAGACACACACACACACACACAATTCATGAATAGATCAACAAATAATCCTCACCTCAAGATCTATGGTTTAATCATGAATGACTATGAGAATTACCTGTAATGCATAACCTTACAAAAACACTGCATATGTGTAATTCAAGATTTTGATTGGTAGCCTGATTTTCTATATAATCATTTCATTCTTTTTACCTTTTCTGTTAGATTTTTACTATTTCATGATTAATATATGGTCTCTAATTTCATGCCAAGATTCCACTTTGTATGAGACTTGATTTAAGATCTTGTTTTCTTGTACACTGATGGAACAAGAGGATTTGGTAGTTCAGTTATATTCAGAATACAAGCTATAAAACAACCAACATTGATTTAGGCTTTCCTTTTTGGAATCATGCAATCTTAACTATCTCATTGAGTTTTTATTGAGCTTTCTTGAGCAGCTTATTAACTACTTAAGAAAAGTGATTTTTTAAAGTCACTGTTCTCTTTAAAGGTAAAGCTTTAGGGTAAGGATAGGTTTGTCTATTTTAATAGTCAACTAAAGAAATGGATTTTATTTAAGAAAACTATTATTACACACATATCTCATTCTTTTTTTAAAAATGTGTGTGTGCATGGATAGAAGAAAATATGTGTACATTTTAGCACATTGGAGAACTGAAGTGTGTGTATACATACACCTATATTACATGTTACATATTATATGTATATATATACGTATGTATATACACTCATATAATTTTCCAAGCTAAAGACAACCACTAATAACATGTTGATGAATGACTATAATTACAGACAAACATACATGCACACATATTCATTCAACACACATAATATCGACAGATAGATAACGGCATATATATTTTGGTCACAAAAATACTATGATTCATTATGGTCTATGTACTGAGTTCTATACAGAAATAAAAACACACTTAAAACATTATTAAAATAGTTGATGTTTTCCTTCTGGATGATTTTCAGTTGTACATGTTTCATTGACTTGAATTCTTATTTTGAAAAGTCCAGTCACCAGGGAGGGACTGAGTCCCTATTTCCTAAGAGGAAATTGCTATCATTATTGACCTGTTCATGGAGAAAGAGCAGCCAGAGAAAAAGAAACACAATGTGCTACATGGCAAGCTTTTACTTTGCCTTTAAGAACTTTTTTCTAGAGATCAATGTTTATACCTTGTAGAATTATGACTTGCATGTTGCCTTTTCAATATGGGTCAGACAATCAATGTAACCCTGCTATTCCTTCCATCACCCTTCAGTTGTCTAGTGTTGCCATGACCATGCACTCTTTAATTTTCAAATTGAATTTGGATTTGTTCCAGAGACTCCTTAAAGAAATTGATTTTCGACTGTAAGTGGCTTACATTGGCATGATGTTTGGAACTAATGCTGTGGCAACCACAGATAGTTGGAGTAAAAACCTCATGTCATCTTTGCCAGATGATAACTTTCAAGGTAGAAATGTCTTTATTTACCCTACAATGAGTAAAAGATAATCTTTCTATCTTTATCTTAATTTTCAGCTAACTGATTTTAACAAATTAAGAATTATTGATCATGAACTTTGGTTATGAAGGCAATCTTTAATTTTCTCCCAATTTCATAATTGATATTCTTATATATTACTTTGATTCTTTTTCTATGTATTTGGAGTTTGGCAATATATTTACCAACAATAAGCATTTAGGATCTGAAGAAACTTTGAAATTATAATCAATTACTGTTATAAAAATAAATCATCAACTACCCAGCATGATAGATTCTTTTTGTATAAATAAATATTTTAGCCAATATATAATTTTTCTTTTGAGGATGTCTAATAATAAAACAACAAATATATTTGTTATTCCTGAATGGTAAATGTAAATAACATTTCAGAATGTTATGGTATCTTGGGTAATCAAAGAGTCATTAATTATTCTTGAGCAATTTCTAAATAGGTTGAAAGCTATAGATATTGTTTTGAATATTACCTAATTCTATGATACTCTGAAAATGCATTTTTTCTTTTCAAAATACACTTTCTCACTACTAAAAATTACATAATCAAAATATCTTAATTCATCAATATGTGCCACAAAAATATATTTAAATTGAGTGTATTTAAAGCACGTTCACACACATTTTTGTTAAAAATGTTATGACACACGTAAACCTTCGGGGAAACATATCCGCAATGTGAAGGAAACAACAATGTTCATAGTCTTGAATGTTTTCAATTCTATAAACTACCCTAGTAAAATTTTGAAAGACAAAAATTAGTAAAATCTTATATGATATAGGCATTTATAAAAGTGAGATGAAAAAGTAAAAAAAAAGAAAGAAAGAAAAAAAGAAAGCAACCTGTCTAAAAGAGAGGGACTAATTTAAGGAAATCTTGATACAAACCTAAAACATGAGACAGGCCATGAGAACTATAGTTTTAAAAGTAAAAAGAGGTGTATAATACTTTGATTTAGAAATCAAAATATACATAAAATGCACGTGTATTTATAGGAATATATTATCTATTATATATTATTATGTTCACAGCTATGTAAACACTAGGAGAAATTTCTAAAGACACAATGGAAAAATATCAGTATGATATAATCATTGGGTTACATTGGATTATAATTATAGGTTTATTAACTATATTTTTTACTTTCTACTTTGTTAAATTTTTATTTTTTATTTTTCAATTTCTAATTTTTTATTTTCTAATTTGGTAAATTTACTGCAATTGTTGGATTGCATTACCTTTATATATAATATAAACTTTATATATGTATATATATGATATATAATAAAAGTCAACCTAGCTTTAAACTGAAATAAAATATACTAAATATATTACAGCAAGGCTCCAATGCATTGCTTTCTCTTTTCAATTCATATATATTTTTTTCAATTCATTGGTTGGCATTAACACTTGCAAATTAGGCAAAGTAATAATTTCACCATGCTTAAACCATTTATTGATATTTAATTCTACATATATATGTGTGATATAAGTGAGAGTGAAGGTATGGTTAAGAGAAGAAAAGGGAGAGGCTATCAAACACTGTAAGTCTTTCAGACCACTGAACCCAAATGTACCTACACAATTACCCAATTACTTGGAAGTGACTGGGCCATTGTGGACAATAGACACAAATGTATTTCAATCCTATTCTTTTCATCACATCATTCTTTTTTTTAGATGTTACAACTTACACTTTAAAAGCCCTCAATGTTCAAATTCTTATCCTTTGATCTTTTTTTCCCAACTAATAAGGAATATATTTTCTTTAACCTTTATTTATAAACCCCTTAATGTTTAATTCATTGCTTACCCTATCATCATCAAAAGGAAGAAGACAATTAACTATCCCTTTTGGGGTATTTATATTTTTCAACTAAAATAGAAAAAGTAAAAATAGAAATACTAAGTAGAAACTATTTTCTTCATAGTTTAAGATAGCCCTTGTAGTAGTCTATTTTGTAAAAAAGGATAATTCCTAATTTTTAATATGAGAAATAAAAATGTTAACTCTTAGTTATCTAAATATAGATTATCACTTTAAAAATTATTTTCTAATTATTTACAACTAAAAATCATTCTAGACTGACTTATTTATGGTATCTAGCATTCTTCTAGATCTCCTTTCTTCCTATCTGTAGGTTAGTGTCAATATTTGTTAAAAAAAAAATAATAGTGTTTAAGCCCCACTGAAGAGAGAGATTAGGAGAAATTAAGAATTTCAACAAGGTAAAGACAAGCTTCAGGTTTTGATACATACATTGACTGTCTAATGATGTACAAAGGTCATCTGGTCTTGGAACTAGTAGTCCCTTTTTATAACCTTTTAATGATTCTTCCTTAAATAGCATAACAAAGAATTTATCAAGGCTACCTGCTGAGGAGCCATCAACTTCCAGCAGATAGTGGGTCTTTATTCCTTGTAGACATTCTTAAAGCATTGGTGTTCACTGTCCTCTTTCTTTTTTCTCTACCTGGGCATGTTCCCTTGGAAGAGCCATAAAATGACTATCTGTTCTGTGACTGGTTCCCTTTCTCCTTTTAAATGAGACTCCAGCTGATTGGTCATCCGTGATGATCTACCATGTAGGGCTCAGGAGCTAAGATATATGCACACTCTGGCCCGTCATTACATTCTACTCTTATCGTTTTCCACACAGGGTTCCATGAATTTGTGTTTAGAACTTACTCAAATTGGTTTAGCAACACAGAGGCAGCAGCTCTCAACCTCAAAATTTTCCTAATTAGAAAATACATGTCTTTTTTTCCCCCAAAGTCACATTATTTGCCATGGTATCGACCAAGATATTTTTTCTCCCCCATTTGCTCCTCTCCTTTATTTTACAGATATTTCTTTCCCCTAAAAAATCAAATTCGTATTTCCTTTAGTGTATGAAAAAACATGTCAGGTAACTTCTATGTTCCTTATAAAAGTTAGATTTCAAACTTGATCAGGCTCTAGAGACTCTTTTAACCTTATCAATAAATGGTTACAATAAAAGTGGACTTCTCTTACAAAGAAATAGAAGGAATAATAATTTTCAATTATCTCATATTTTTACATATGCATGTCTTCATTCATTCATCAAGCACTTACTAAATGCCCACCATGTTCAAAGACTACTTATGTTTTGAAGATGAAAAAACAGAAGAGAAAAGATCTGTCCAAAGGAAACTTACATGTATAAAGGGAATGTAACAAAGAAAACACATACAAAACTTAATAATTAAATAATAACATAGCCAAGATAGATATGTTAGAAACACAAACAAAGTCTGCCTAGTTTTACATAATGGAAATTAACTGAGGGGTTATACTGGGCCAGCATCTTTTCAAATTATCTTGTTTCTTATAATTCTGTATGAGCTAAGTAATATCATCTATAGAGATAAGGTAACAGACTCAGGAAAAGTAAATTTACCCAGGAGTACATATCTAGTGTATATTATATCTCAGAATCAAACCAATGTCAATCTTATTCAAACCTCTCACTCTAGATTCCAATGGTAATTAATTTGAGCCTAGAAAGATGAGTAGGTATTTGGCAATTAAACAAAGTAGGGGAGGAATATAGTCTCTAATCCACTGAAATATGTTCAAATAGTATTTTCTATTCCCATAAAACAGAAGTGTTCATTTCTCTTACAAGGTTGGTGGTGGTGATACTAAGACCCAGACCTTATATAGCCCTATTCTAAAAACTTTATATATATTATTTTTTCTATTGCTCATTAACACCATGAAGGCACACTGTTCATTCATTTTATGCTGGAAGAAAGAAACAGGTTAAGTACGTTGTTTAAATACATACATCTGGTAAACATTAAAGCTGGAATATGCAACACAGGCACTATGCCATCCAAGTCCATATTCATAACTGATGTGCAATCCTGCTTCTTTCAGAAAGTTACAGGCAATGTGAGTTTGAGGATTAAGCAATGGATAAATCATTAGAGAATTCAATTTAAGGTATTGTTTTTTTTTTCTCATGAATGCAAACAAGAATCATGAAGAATAGACAGATTTTGGTGACCCTCTCTTGAACACTGAATTCATCCTTTGTATTCATCTAAATGACACTTACCACTCTACTAGATGATTGTATGTTTATATATTGTGACCTCTTTCTTTTCCCCACAGTCACTACTTCTCAGGCTATAGCTCCTTGATGCAGGAACTTGCTTTATTGGATCCTCAGCACCTCCTTTGTCCTCAAAGGCATTATGTTTATCAACAGGAAGGCCAGATAAAACTCCAAAAAAAGAGGTCCAGGCAAGAGATGCTGAGACCCTAACCAATAGTTATAGCAAAACAGATGGGAATTAGGGAATATGTTGATAAAATAATTAAATATAATGATTGTCTTGGGGCACCTGGGTGATTCAGTAGGTTAAGTGTCTGACCGGCTCATTTCATGATCTTGGGGTTCACAACTTTGAGCCCTGCCTTGGACTCCACGCTGATAGCTCAGAGCCTGGAGCCTGCTTTGGATTCTGTGTCTCCCTCTCTCTGTCCCTCCTCCCCTCTCAAAAATAAGCACTAAAATATTAAAATATATATATAATCGTCTAGATATGGGTTGGAAGAGAGGAAGAATCTAAGATGACTGACAAATGTCTGGTGGGAGATGGGGATTGTGTGGGTGGTGGAATCATTCACAAAGAGAGGAATTTTAGGAGTTATTAAGGGATTCGAAGTCAGTATTATCTCTTATTGATGCCTTTAAAAAATATATGAATTCTGGGGAGAAGCTAGGATTTTGGGGTTCCCTCTCACTATTGTACTGCACTCTGTTCAAGGGTGAGGTTTATGGTGAGAGTGTGTCTCAGCTTTTTCTATTGGTTTCAGTGTGGATACATCTTCAGTTCATCCCATGTGTAGGAGCCATTCAACTAGTTTTTGCATCTCACTCAGATAGCATTGCTCTGTGTGTTGTTCAGTGTGTAGCTGTATGTGTGCACTGCATAGCAGAGAAACTAAAAAGACATTTTTTCCCAGAGAAGATACACAAATGGTCAACAGGTACATACAAAGGTGTTCCATATCACTAAACATCAGGGAAATACAAATCACAGCCACAATACAATATCACCTCACACCTCTTAGAATAGTTATTATCAAAAAGAGAAGAGATAACAAATGCTGGTGAGCACGTAAAGGAAAAAGTAACCCTCATACACTATTATCGGGAATGTAAACTGAGGCAGCCACTATGGAAAACAGTGTGCAGTTTCCTTAAAAAAAAAAAAAAAGAACTACTATATGATCCAGCAAGCCCACTTGAGTATATATCCAGAAAGAATGAAATCGGAATCTCAGAAAGATATCTGCACATCCATATTCACTGCAGCATTATTCACATTAGCCAAGGTATAGAAACAACCTAGGTTTACACTGATGGAAGAATGGATAAAGAAAATGTGGTGCACACACACACACACACACACACACACACACACACACACTGATTATCATTCAGCCTTAAAAAAGAAATAAATTCTGCCATTTGAGACAACATGGATGAGACCGGAGGGCATTATTCTAAGTGTAATGAGCCAATATAGAAACAAGATATTGCATGGGATCATTTACAAGTGGCATCTTAAAATCAAAAATAGTCAAACCAAAAGAATGGTTTTGGCAAGGATTGGGAGGTGGAGAAAATAGAGGGGGGTTGGCAAAAGTGTACAAACATTCAAACATAAGATGAACAAAGTCCAAAGATCTTAATGTGTAACATTGTGACTATAGTTGATTATACTGTATTTTATTATTAAAATTTCTCAAGATAGTGGAACTTAAGTGTCCTCATGCACATACACACACACACATACAGAAGGTAAATATATGAGGCAATGGGTGTATTAACTCTGTGGTGGGAATCTTTTTTGCAGTGTAGATGTGTATCAAATCACCTTGATGTACACTTTTAATCTATGACAATTTTATTTGTCAATTTTATCCCAATAAAGCTGCAAAACAACAAAACAATTTCTATTGTACAGCAGGCACAAGTCAATTTCTAACATTAATTTCATTTTTTTTTTTCAGAATTTAGTGCACACAGGTATGGCCACTAAAGGTTTCTTGGAACGAATGGAAGAATTAAAGACCGGCAAATGTTTGTGAAAAGCAGGCACTACTTTTGGATATCATAAAAAATGAACAATTCAATCAAATTGCTTGTGTAGGGTATTTTCACAAACTTTCTAAGTCCTGTATTTTTCTTTTTAATTGTGGCTGGGTGGAACAGCTCCTTTTTTGGGGTAAAGGAGAAGGAGAGCACCCTATAGCTTTTAAAACTTCTTCTCTGATATTGGCATTTAGCAGTAGTACTAACAGCTTCATCCTTTGGAAAAATTCAAGAAAATCATGTCCTTGACGGGGTAGAGCTATTGCTTGCTGGAGTGAGAGCAGCTACCGTATCTTCTGATCTCATCATTAGCAATGAAACTGGTAACCCACTTCTGCAAATTGGCAGATTGAGTACGGAGTCTGAGGAGCAAAGTGGTAGCCTTTCCTTTATCTCTGCTCCAGAGTTAAGAGCAGTTCCAGTTTTTTTTTTTTTTCTTTCCAGTATTGCTATGGTACAGCAGTGAAAAATCATAATAGAAAAAAAAAGACAGCTAATGATGAAAAAGCCTCTGTGAAGTTACAACAGAAATGAGCCTATATTATATCTGGGGACTTACCTGGGGACTGTCGGAGTGGCTCTCTCAAAACACAAAATAAAAATATCTTTAATTTTGGTGGGAGGTCATCATTTACTATTATATTCCAAGTATGATGCTTTTTAAAAAATATCAAAGAATCAATTACTATTTGATCTTAATATTTGAAATGTCCTAAGAATGCATCAAAAGGTTTCTGTCTTAAAAACATTTCTGTTCCTCCTCCCAGTGTTTGGTTGATCTGTCATAGCTTTGTACAGGAGAAAAAAGTAAAGGCGTAGGAAAGGTGGTTAAAGACAAAGCACAGACATTCAATCCAGTCAACTTTTCACTTGTCTCTTTTATAATGTCCAAATAAGCGAATTTTTGCTACAATGTTCACTCACACTCTGGGGGCAACTAAAATTAAAATATACTTATGTCCTCTTTTCAAACTTCAGGACACGTGTGCAAGGACTTGTTGCCAGTGAAACATCTAAGTATCAGCACATAAATGAGGGAGCGAGTTCCCAACTGATCTACCCTCTTTAGGGTAGATTTCTTACATCCAGACAGACCATCCTTCTGAGGGCTTTATCATTCTCTTGCCATTACAGACATCGATTTCTAGCAGTCAGACAGCTCTTATTTTATTTATTTATTTTCTCTCAAGTTTACCTTAAGGAGTGAGGGATAGGAATGTCTTTTTTGTATGTTAGTAATATATGAAACCTAACTAACTGTTTTGATTGGTTTATAGGCCTAAACAGAAGCAAGTCTAGTTGTCTAACAGAATATAGTCTGGACTGACATCTTCCCAGGAATAACATTTGCTGCTACTTATTCCTCACGCTGGGACCCCTCTCTGCCTCTGCCCCCTCATATCCATCTTCCTGCTCTTTACTCATGGAGCTTCAGTTCCCCATCTTCTCTCTCAGTGTCTTGAACATGGCAAGTCCATTTTTGTTTCTTTTGCAAAAAGATCATTGCATTTGCTTTCTCCCTTGCTTTTAATGCTTCTCTCAGATATTTGCCTGGCTGCTCCCACATTTCACGTGAGAGCTTAGAATTTATCTTTCCTGAGCACACTGGCTGTGCAGAGCCCCTGTCACATTATTCTCTTACATTTCCTCAGTGGTTCTGGTCACAATCTCACAATATGTACTTATTTGTATTTGTATTCTTGATTGTTCCTCTTCATTAAAATGAGAAGAGAAATGTGTTCTATTTGTAAATCAGAATATACCCAGTGCTTGGAACAGTTCAGGCATATTAGCACATAATTTTGAATTAATTCATTAATTTAAATATAGTAGAGCCAAATTAAAAAATGGAACTTGGAGCTTGGTTCCAACACCAAATAACAGAGTATAATCATTTGCAGCAAATTATTTTAAATATACAGGCACCTGGGTGGCTCAGTTAGTTAAGCGTCCGACTCTTGTTTTTGGCTCAGGTCATGATCTCATGGTTTGTGGGATCGAGCCCTGCATCAGGCACTGTGCTGACAGCGTGGAGCCTGCTTGGGATTCTCTCTCTCCCTCTTTCTCTCTTTCTCTCTCTCTCTCTCTCTCTCTCTCTGCCCCTCCTTTGTTCACGTGCATGTGCTCTCTGTCTCTTTCAAAATAAATAATTTTTAAATTAAAAAATAATAATTTTAAGTATAAAATCATAAGTGGTTAAAAAGTATCAGTACAAGTTATAATTTTACAACAGCAATCTTAAGATCTCTTCAGTAGAATAGCTTATCCAACTCCAGTGTTTAGGGTCTTTATTTGCTAGCTGAATACTCCTGAAAGCCTTCATCCTAATGTATATCACAGATATGGAGGCACCAAAGTCTTTATACCCCGCTCAGTGAATATGACATTGTATATCTTCTCTTGATCTCTTTATCTCAGTTGGAAAAATTAATGAAAATATAGTGTGATTCTGTGTTTTCTTTATGTTTTAGAGATGATTTGCATAACAGTAGGTGCTATGATATTTTAGGATCTATAAAGGGTTTTCTTAACGGAAGTAGAAATTTAAGTATATTTTTGAAATATCATGAGTGGTCTATTCTATGCTATTCTATTCTATTGAAATTTTAAGAGCAAATGTTCATGGAGCACCTGGGTGGCTCAGTCAGTTAAGCATCTGACTCTTGATTTTGGCTCAGGTCATGAGCCAGGTTCACATGGTTGATGAGATCTAGCTCTGCATCGGGCTCTGTGCTTGGAGCATGGAGATGTTCTCTTGGGATCCTCTCTTTCTCTCTCTGCCCTTGCCCCACTTATACTCAGTCTCTCTCTCCTTCTCTCATTCTCTCTCAAAATAAATAAATAAGCTTTAAAAATAAGAGAAAATGTTCATAGGTATGTTTTATTTTATTAAATAATAGAAGACTTGAGTCCAGAGACAAAAACATGTCTAAATTTACAAAATGAGTCAGTTTGGCAAATGAGTATGCACAATCTAAGAAATCTTTTGCCAAGTCTAGTGAACCTCCCAGCAGAAGCACTGCTATGTAATAATGATTTTGGAAAAAGCACAAGTAAGAGCAGAAATGATGGTGGCTCCTAATTCAGCTTTGGCTGACGAGCTAAATGAACTGGCAGCATTTATAGGACAGGGACAAGGAGGAGAAACGATAGCCAACTTTCTATGCAGACTAATACAACATTTTCTTTAGCAGAGTAAAGTGGTGGAAAGTTTATTCCATTTTCAGATGCCTTTTGTTCAGTGCTTCCTAAGTGCAGTTTGCCATGGAATATGTCTATATGCTGGAAAGTTTTAGTAATTAGGAAGAGCCTTAGCAAACTTGCAGTAGTTCCTCTGCACTAACGTCAGGTTTGATGAGCGCTGGCAGGTTTTGGATCCCTTGCACCAGGGATTAGCTATTTCCAAAGGTTCTTAGTAGAAGAACCTACAGGTCAAGCCACGTGCCTAGGCCAATCAATTCTAACTCTGATTCTTCAAGGTACCTGCAGTGCAGGGATGTGAAACAGAAAATGAGAGTAAAGTAGAGGACTGAGTATTTATCCTATTTAACATTCTGGTTAATCTACCGTGAATCAGGACTAGACAAAGGTAGGGGCAATATTCTTTTGAATTCCATCTCCAGGGACTAAACATAGACATACATTTGGGCGAGTATTTTAATTTTATAGTTACTTTTTACAGAAACAACCTCACCACATTTTATTATTCTTTTAAAAAAGACTTACTACTCTGACAAATTCCTAACTAATGATATAATTACTTCATTAGGTAGCATAATTAGAAATTACTTGAAGTATAAAGAGTGCCTGGTAAAGAAATGCTTAATTTACTAAATAATTTCAATTCAACTGATTATTAAGTTAAAATCAGAAGTTGCTGAAAACCTCAAGTAATGGTTTTTACCAGTGCCACATGATAAAGTAATTGCTCAATTAGCAATTAGTTACAAATAGCCGTGCCCTTTATTTTTACTTAAAATAAGTAAGCTGATTTCCATTCGTCAAAAATGAATATTAATTAGATGCAAAAGTAAAAAACATCACACCTTGTTAGTAGAACCTACAGCCACACAGAAGCCTGTCTGGTTTTTGTTTTTGTCTTTGTTTTTTGGTTTTTGTTTTTTGGGTTTTTTTTTTGAATTATGTATAGAAATAAGAAACTTTTTCTCCTTTACTCAAGAAACATGGGAGAGAGGGGGAAATTCTGTCTTAAGCTTGATTTTTCTGACCATCCTTATTAAAGTGAACTAAATGAATTTTTACTATTTAGAAGATAAATACACCACAGAATGATCAACACAATAAGTCTGATTACCACTGGCCACCAGACATGGTTATAATTTTTTTTTATGCTAAGAAATTTAAAAATGTACTCTTTTAGCAACTTTCAAATATGCATACAGTGTTGTCAACAATGATCATCATGCTGTACGTTATATCCCTAAGACTTGTTTATTTTATAACTGGAAGTTTGTACCTCTTGACCCCCTTCACCTATTTTACTCACCCTCGAGCCCCCTCCTCTCTGGCAACCACCAATTATCTTTTCTGCATCTATGAGTTTTATATTATATTGTTTTGTTTTTTAATTTTTTTGAAGGTTGTTTACTTATTTTGAGAGACAGAGAGAGTGACCCAGGGAGGGGGAGAGAGAGAGGGAGAGAGAGAATCCCAAGCAGGGGCTTGAATTCATGAACCCTGAGATCACGATCTGAGCTGAAACCAAGCTAGCCAGGAGCCCCTAGGTTTTGTTTTTTAGATTTCATGTATAACAAATCATAGGGAATTTGTCATTATCTGTCTAACTTATTTTACTTAGCATGATACCCTCAAGATCCATTCATTTGGAAATGGAAAGATCTCCTTCCTTTCTATGGCTTTCGGCTATTGTAAATAATGATGCAACAAATATAGGGATGCATATGCCTTGTGAAGTATTGTTTTTGTTTTCTTCAGATAAATACCCAGAAGTGGATTTGTTGGATCATTTGGTATTTCTGTTTGGAGTTTTTGGAGGAAACCTGCACACTGTTTTCCACAGAGGAGGCACCAATTTACATTGTCACTAACAGTGCATGAGGCTTCCTTTTTCTCCACATGCTTGGAGACACTTGCTATTTCTTGTCTTTTTGATAATAGCTATTCTAAAAGGTGTGAGGTGACACTGCACTGTAGTTTTGACTTGCATTTCTCTGATGATAAGTGAGATTGAACATCTTTTTATGTCCCTTTTGGCCATCTGTATGACTTCTTGGGAAAAATGTCTGTTCAGATTATCTGCCCATGTTTTGATTGGATTTTTTTTCCATTAAGTTGTATGAGTTCTTTGTATATCTTGGATACTAACCCCTTATTGGATACATGATTTGCAAATATTTTCTACCATTTTTTAGGTTGAGATGTGTACTATTTTTTTTTAATTTTTTAATGTTCATTTATTCTTAAGGGAGAGAGAGACAGTGTGAATGGGGGAGGGGCAGAGAGAGGGGGAGACACAGAATCTGAAACAGGATCCAAGCTGTCAGCACAGAGCCTGACACAGGGCTCAAACTCATGAGCTGTGAGATCATGACCTGAGCTGAAGTTGGATGCTTAACTGACTGAGCCACACAGGCGCCCCGAGATGTGTACTATTTTAAGTTATGTTATTGCTTTATACTCAGAGTATGTTTGAAATGAAAACCCAAGTTATCATTTCTTGTGCATGAGCTTCTTAAAGCCAAGAAGTATGTATTAATGATTATATGTTCTTGGGCACTTGAACAATGCTTGTCATATAGCAGGTGTTTAGTGGGGGGGGGGAGGAAGAACTGAAGGAGGAAAGGAAGGAAATAAGAGGTGAGAAGAAGAATAGAGAGGGAGAGAAGTAGGAGAAAAAAGGAAGGAAGGAGGGAGGGAAGTAGTAACTAGGGAAAGAAAAAAGTGGAGAAAAACAAGGGGAGAACATAAGCTGCTTTTAGTCTTGTATGTATAATTTAGATAGAATTCACCAAAATTGGAGAGTAAGTTGTAATTATTGGAAAAGATATTGATGTATCATTCCCTAAAGAAGTCAACTCAATAAAATATCACCCTACCATCTCCAAGTGTCTCTTCTTAAATTTTGATGACTATTTCAAAAGAAATACGTGTTTGTATTTGGTTAATTTATACAATTTTGCATTAAAATTAAATGCCTTCTTTATAAGAACTAACTTCAAAAATGGAAACAAATAGTGTTATGGATTATGTATGTGCCAAAAGTATTTGTACACTGGAATAGCTACGGGGATTCTTAATTCAGTTTGTATCACCTTCTATCACTAATCAAATGGTTTGCTGACGGCTGAGAACCTTGAGAATTCAAGTATATTGATATCTGTTACTTAAACATGAATATAAGTTTCTTTAACCTTGAAAACTATGTTTGTTTATTTTTAAAAGAAAACAGTAAGATGTCTATTCCTCACATTCTGTTTGAAGATAAAATGTATTTACCTGATTTTACAGACTGACATGAATGGAGTGTAGAAAGCACAAAATTTCATTATTTATAATGCTTTCTACATGTTTTACTAATTATATGATAAAATAAGAAAGAATAAAGAATATCAAATATTTTTATAATTTTTTAACTTGATTATAGAAATTATCTCACTTTTCAATTTATTCCCACTTATCTTTAATTACTTTTGATTTACTGAGTTAAGGTAATTTTCACATTTATTCCAGAGGCTGATGGGCACCAATGGGGTGAGTGAGTGTACCAGCAACACTCACATGGCGTGGAGGCAAGCCCATAAGTTTCTCAGTGAGCTCATTTCTGCAAATGAAGTATGCAGTTAAGTTTCATGCAATATGACAGGGTATGTGTGGTCTTCAGGGCAGCAACAAAGATTGAGACTACCCCAGTGAAGAGGTGAAGAATGCAGTGGGGGAAAATAGAGATGATAAAAACATACTTAACACTCTAGAGCACAGGAGTTTGTTAAGTAGTTTGTGAGTTTCTTTGGAGTTTGGTGGAATCAGCATGTAAACAATCTCAAGATCATCCCCCATGTTTTCACATTCAGATCACCAAACTGGTGGCATCATTTGAGAGTTTTGAGACTCTCTTATCTGTTTAATTTGAAGTAATCCTTCACTCTCTAGCCTTATTCCATCCTACAGTATGTCTAGTATTTCAAAACAACAACAACGATAGCTACCAAAGATTGTGCCAGGTCTTATACAGTCATTATAAACATCCTCTTTCAAACCCTATAAGGAAGCTAGATTGTGTTCTGTTTATATGAGGAAACTAGTATTGTGTAGGTGTTTGAAGCAGGTAAAATTTTTAATTGCCATTTCATATGCTCCATTTGGTTGGTGGTTCAAATATTCTGAATTCAGTTCAACAAAGTATACAATGAGCATCTACTATTCTGCAAAGATTCAGCTGGCCACAGGGGGAAAAATAAATGAATCCAGAACTGCATATATTTTTCATATGCAGAGTAAAGTAGAATTATTAGTTGCTTAAAATAGACTTGAGAATGTTAAATTACTGCAGTAAGATGCATCTTAATGATAATTATAACCCTAAATATCAACATTTTAAAAAATGTTACTTTTTAAAGCAAGTGCTTATGCAACACATACATATGCTATGTACTGTTCTAAGTGCCTAGAATATTTAGTCTTTTAATCTTCATAAACAAATCTACAAAGAAGGAACTATGATCTTTCACCAAAAAGGAAACAGACACCAAGAGATTAATAAGCTTGTTCAAGGTCATACAGTAGAATGATGCGTCAGAGATTTGCAACCAGGCATCCCGACTCCAGACTCTCCTTAACCACAACACTGCACTGCCTCTGCTGGCTTGAGCTTCCTCCCACTGAATGTTTATTCTCTTGAGATAATCTGTACAGTTATCCCAAACTGACTATGCTGAGAACACTAGCTACCTAAGATACTACACTTTCTTCATTCACTCTTCATCATGTCACCTTCATCCTCCTTATTTTAAATGCATTTCTCCAGGGATATGGTCATAGATAACTTTGCTTTTTATGTGTTTGTGTAAATTAAGTATCCTTAGAAACTTGAAAGAGCAAGACAGTAACTAGAAAGGGCATATTTAAATAGGTTATTAAACACCAATGTGATTTTTCAAAAGCAGGCAACCCCTACAGATAAACATATACACTCCTTAAGTATATAAATTATTTATGATTTTAAATATCTTCTCAGAAAAGTGAAAGAGATTTGTACCAAACGCAGAGAAATTTAAGACAAGATTAGTCTTTCTAGGGACTTCTTCCATCCTTTTAATTCAGCATGTATGCTTTTTACCACATACACACTCTGACTTGCTCTAGTGTATACTGGAGAAAGGGAAACTATATCTAATGTTTATTGAATGCCTGCTAGCTAGCAGGCACTTTCACATATGGCTTCTAATTCTAACAATGATTGATAGTATTATTATTCCCATATCATATATTGAGAAATTGGGGCATTGGTGGATTAAGTGACTTGCCCAGAGTCACACAGCTGGTTAACATTGGGCAGCAAATTCTAACCTAGGTTGACCTACCCTAGTGTGCCAGGCTTGTCCGGACATTAAAGAAAAAAAGGACAACAGGAATGTAATTGAGATAACCTTTCTGGACACATAGACTCTCTGAAGCGTGCATATTACTTTTTTTTATTTCCCTTGTACTTATTTTATTTGTAGATTTTTTATTTCTCAAGTAGCATTTTGTGGCCAATATTCCATATTGTCTATTTATCTACAAGGTCATAATTTGCATTCTTCCCTTTTGCACTTGAGCTAAATCTGAGATTTTTTGCCTTTTCCTTTACAGTCTGTGCCTCAGAAAAGAAACAAATGTATTTAACAATACACATGATATTACAAGCGCCACGAGTAGTCATGTCTCAGGGTCACTGTTCAGCTCACACGGATCCCCCTTCTCTGTAAATTGCCTGTGCACAAAAGGGAAAACTTCCAACCACCTTATTGTTTCTCTATGGACGTTTTTCTTCATGGTGACTAACAGATTCAGAGGGGGCATACCTGGTCCAACCTGGGTCAGTCAGGAGTTTTAACATTTTAATATGAGAGACAGAAACCAAGAGTTATTAGAGGTCAGTTCATGCTCACTTGAATACTCTTGTTGTGTAAGCCATAAAACTCTGTTGAAAATTTCCCAGAGCAGCCCTGGTTTAGCTTTATCCCTAGATGTGCATATTTGTTTTCTAATTCATTTTCACTTTGGATCTGATGAGCTACAACTTTCTATTGCTTGCCATGAAGAGCATGTTTACTCCTAGATAGCTATGATTTTAAGGATATCAAAAACCTTGTGGAAAGATAAATTCCCCAAATGAGAAATATCCATAATGGGAAGGATGACCCACTGGTAGATTTAGGATTCACGTATTTTGTGATAATAACTTCATTACATGTTAGGTGTCTTAACTAATTTTACTATTGCTGCTGTAACAAATTACCACAAACGTAGTGGCTTCAGCAAAGCAAACATTTGTTTTTCTTCCACTTCTGGGGTCAGAAAGTCAAGGAGTCAGGAGGACTATGTTCCTTCTGGAGTCTTCAGAAGAGAAATCTGTTTTCTTGCCTTTTCCAGTGTCTAGAGTCTGCCTACCTTCCTTGGATCATGGTCATTTCCTCCATCTCCAAAATGCTTCATTATAATCATTGATTTCTTATTTATATCTATTTTTTCTGACTTTTGTCCTCCTACCTCCCTCTTATAAGAACCTTTGTGATTATATTGGACCAGGAGGGATAATTCAGGATAATCTTCCTAGCTTATTTTCTTAACTTGATCATATGTGTAATGTCCCTCGTGAGATAACATGTTGACAGGTTCTGGAGATTAGGATGTGGATATCATTTGGAGCTGTGTGGATGACTTGGGGGGGTCATATATAGCCTACCACACTATAAAATGTAGACTATTGTGGTATTGGTAAAAGGACTGCTGAGAATGATGTTTTGCATTGTTTTCAATATATTAGCAAATCTCATTAGACTAGTAAGGCTTCCTAGGATTCCACAAACCAAAGAAGGTTTTGATTTCTATGCTTTACCAAGAACTCTCAAGAGAGGACCAATGAAGAACAACACAAAATATACGATCTTTCTATCACTTCATGTAACAAAATATCTTTTCTTTTTGACCTCTTTTACAGAAAAAAAAATTGGTAAGTTCAAAGAGAGTGAGAACTCTGGCATTTGGTATATTTAAGTTAGTGAACCTGTCCAAGATGATTTACAAGTTAGTCTGCCACAGCCCCCATCTCCAGCAGCAGTGAAAGCGAGCACTCTCTCATTCACATCCCCATCAGGGACAGGGATGGGCCCTTTATACCTAAATTTCTGCCTGTTTGAAATAAAGCTGGATTTGGAGAAAATGAAGTAAGTGAAGTGTCCTCAAGTTTTAAATCAGTCAACACCCATGGGTTGTGTATGCTCTTGTGAACACACAACTTGAATCACATTTTAATAATGTTCTTACTGTCCTCCAAAGATCAGATCCATCCAAGACAAATGCAATGTCATTTTATAAAAAGCTTCTATAATGCTCAAGGAACACCATTAACTTTGTGAGTTGGTGCAATAGAGGAAATACAATGTTCTTGGTTTTAGTAAACACAGCTTGTCATTAAAAGTTGATTTTTTAAAGGAAAAACATATCTGGATCTCCGATTGAATAAAAATGAGTATCGAATGACATTTGAAGTTTGTTGAGCACGAGTAATTAAGGCCCAGATGCTCTACTTGACCCTCTGCCTGCACACTGTCAAACGGTCCAGATTGTCAACACTTGTTTACAGCAACCCTGATCAGAGAGGTCCATAACCCCAGGTTCTTAATACCTACAATTGTCAATCACTACAAACACAGACTCTACACCAGTGACCTTTGTGAAGCAGAATAAGCTCTGACAGATTTGATAATAGTGAAATATCCTAGGGCATGCCACACTCACTACTATGAGCATTCACTTTTTTAACCCCCCCAGTACTGGTAAATACAAAGTCAGCACTTCTCTCTGATTTTTCCATCACCGCTAAAGTAAAAAGGAGTTTGGAGACTATAATCTGAACACAGACAAAACTCACTTTTAACCATCCAAATACTATGTATGCTAATCAAGTAATACATTTCCTTCAAGAGGCCCCTCTGTGTGAGATAGTGGAAAAAAAGCATGGAATTTATAGTAAGATACAGGAAATTCAAGTCGTTTTTCCTGTGTGTGTGTGTGTGTGTGTGTGTGTGTGCGCGCGTGCATGTGTGTGTGTGTGTTTTATACAAGTCACTTAATTTTTGAGTTTCAGGTACTGTACAATAGTTTTAGGAATTGTTAGTATTTTTGAGCACTTTAACATATACATGGTTCCAATTGCATTGACTAATAATCTTCAAAACAATCTTATATAGTAGATAATATGATTATCAATATTTACCAATAAGGAAACTGAGGCTTAGATAGAGTAAGTAAATTGTCCACAGTCTTATCAACAGAATGATAAACACACTTCAAAAAAGCTTAGATTCAACTGAGATTCAAGATACTGACTTTCTTGAACCTTTAAACTCAAAGTAGATTATAAGATTTGTTGCACAGAGCATTTGATGTGGATATGATGTGATTCAGTCATCACTATTAACTACTATGACTATGGTGTTAGGTAAATTATTTAACCCCAATTATTATCAGTAAACTCATTTTTTAAATAAAAAATATTATAATGTTTTCTTTGTGCATTAAATGAGTCAATGCATGTGAACGCTGAGTAAGGTGCATGACACAGAATAGAAGCAAATAAATTATCATGTCCATTCCCTTCCTCTCCTTTTTTGTTTGCAGGTAGACTGGAAAAGCAAATAGTCATCATTCCAAATTTTGTATCCACCCTTTAATAATTTAGTGGATGAAATTACTTAATCCTCTTTTATTATCACAGTATGGAGATCATTATATAGATTGTGGGAGACATTAAATTAGACACAATTTGGGGTACCTGGGTGGTTCGATTAGTTACGCATCCGACTTGAGCTCAGGCCATGATCTCACAGTCTGTGAGTTTGAGCCTCGCATCAGGCTCTGTGCTGACAGCTTGGAGCCTAGAGTCTGCTTCAGTTTTGTGTCTCCCTTGCTCTGTGCTCCTCCCCCACTCATTCTCTCTCTCTCTCTTTCTCTCTCTCTCTCTCTCTCTCTCTTAAAAATAAATAAATATTTAAAAATTAAAAAAAAAAAGTAGACATGGTTTACACACACTAGCCTGTGGTTGGGATGGATTATGAGTTTAACAACTTCTGTTCTCTCTCTGTCAAAGTGACTCCTATACCCTGCCATGTAATGTGTTGTTTAGTTGAATGGGTATTAAAAAACGTGCAGGTGCAAAAAGAGATGAAAAATGTTTACTCCTTAACTTGACAAATATGCACCAAGCAACAACTTTGTGCAGTTATGGTACTCTGAAATGACAGTCCTTTCTGGAAAAAACAAAAAAACAAACAAAACCCAGACTAGGTTCACCGAACTCACATCCACAGTGGAGAGACAGAGATGAAGCAACAATTATATAGATGATTAGTATGTTACATGCTAAGAAGAAGAAAAACAAAAAGGAAACTGGGATGGTGTGACACTTAGAAAAAGGGTGTTTGGAAGGAAGGGAGCCAACCACGCAGAGCAAAAAAGTGTCCCAAGCTATAGAGTATCAGGAAAACAAGTTCCATGTGACAAAAATTACTTAAGGGGTGAATTTTGTTTCTTTTAAAATCAACTTTCTCAAGAAAAAAATTACATAAAAATGCACCTATTTTGCATGTATGATTGGATAATAGTGATGATACATTTTTAAGATACACTTTTTGTAATTGCTCCCAGAAATTTTTCTTTTGATTTTGAATAATTTTAGTTTATTAACAAAATTTCTTGCCCTTTCACAATGAGTGTGAATTATTTTAAAATCAGCTTTCTTTGCTCCACTTCTTTTTTCACTTTTGCCTTTTTCTGTTGTCTCTTCATTTCACTGTAACTTGTCTCGATAATATATATTTTCCTCATATTTTCTTGTTTCTGCCATCTTACATAAATACATATAAATATATATTTGCTTCTTCCTTTTCTAGGTTTTTATCACTATAAATAATTCTGAAATCACACAAATGTGCACACGTGCACACGTTTTAAAGCTGTTTGGGAAAGCTCCTTGGGAAAAATTACTCTTATATGACTGCTTAGTCAAATGTGTTCCATTATTTTATTCATAGTTGGTACCAGGCTGTTTTCTACAATGGCTGTCACAGCCCCCATCTCTAGCAGCAGTGAAAGGGAGCACTTTCTCATCCACATCCCCATCAGGGACAGGGATGGGCCCTTTATAGCTAAGTGTTTGCCTGTCAGATAAGGAATAGTGACACTTTTAAGACTGCTTTGATTTTACTTCCTTGATTAACACTAAGTTTGGGCATCTCTTCAAGTTTCCTGGCAATTTGGATTTGCTTTTCTGTGACATGCCTATTAATATGTTTTTCTTCATTTTTTTCTTTCATGTTGTTTATCCTTTCTTATCAATCTTTAAATACTTCTTTTATTTTTTATGCTTCATAGGCAGATTTTCCTGTATTAAGTATTATTTTTACACTGATAGTATTTTTTAACATTTTTAGTATTGTAATTATGGGGTTTACATTTAAGTATTTAATTTACCTGGAATTTACATCGTGTATAATGTAGGACAGAGCCTACATCTTGCCTTCTTCCAGATGCCGATCCATTTCTGTCAGGACCATTTATTGAATAATGAATCCTATTGCCACTGACTGGAGACATCATTATATATTAAACCCTCAAATGTACAAGGATCCATCTCTAGATTCTCTTTGAAGGATAGTTTTAGAAGACTAGTGAGCCTATCTGTCAGTACCATAGTGAAAAGGGAGACAGTGGCATTAAATGCACTTGAATAAGAAGATAAAGCCACATCACACAGGGCCGTGTAGACTCTTCTAAAATAAATTCGAAGGAAGTTAATCCAGTTAAAAAAAATTATATCTGTGGTGCCAGTGGCTGATATGGGAGAAAGGCGATAGGAGAAAGAAGACCCATGTTAAATGGCCAACTCAGAAGTCCAAACAAAACATAATGTGGCAGAAGAGATGGAATAGGATTAATTCAAAATATTTGGGGCCTTTGGGTAGTCGTTTGTTATCTAGGGTAATTTAGACAACCCAGATATTATCGGTGCTGTACCATAGTGAGCTGAGCCGCAGTGAACGGGTGTATAGTAAATTTCAGGTTTCTGAGATGCTTAGAGAATAGTTTCTAATAAATCAGAAATGCTAGTTACCCAATACTTAATCAAAAAACTTCTGTGTTTTAGCATTGCCTGTTGATGATATTTCCAATTTGTATTCATCACCTTTCCTGAGATAGTTAAGTTCAGTTTATTGAAGGTAATTGAATCTTTCATGATTCAGAATTCGCAATGCCTCAGGGACATCATTCTAAACATCAATCCTCATTTTATGGCCATAGATCAGACTGAAACTCTAGTGAATATAAGTAAAACTCTGGAAATTGCATTTTTACCAAGCCCTGATATTAAGCTGGTTTTTTATTTCTTTTTTGGGTCAGTTTAGTTTTTTTTTTCCCTAAAAAGCTGAGGGTGTGACAATTTTGGTTAACTGAAGTTTCCGGCTTATTGTCATATTTATAATGCATTAGGGGATACAAATCCTTTTTCTTAAGGGAAATTTATTTCTGTTTTTTCCAGTTAATTCAAATACAATGTGGAGGCTTTAGTGAGAGTATGGGGAAGAAAATGATGGGTAACATAGATTTTTGTTTTAGACATTAACAAAATGATATCAAGTTGGATTTTGGCCTGAGGAAACAGAAAACCTGAATCGTCTCCGATATCAGTCAGCCACTCCTCTCCTGCAGTTCAATATGGAGGTTTGTTACTGTTAGGCTGGGGCTCTGAACCAAAGTGTGTAAGTTTAATAAGCTACAGTGGGAGAAACGGGTATTTCTTTTTATTTAAACACAAGGTGGTCTCAAGTCTAGAAATGCAGGTGTAGAATACCCAGCCTTTGGCCTTTGACACCCAGACTCAGCAAGTTCTCTTCTAGCAGCAAGAACAGGCAACCCTAGGTCATATGAGTCCTCACCAAGTAGAGACAGTTCAGGAAAGAACTTTCTGTGATGTTTAGGGGAAAAGTATCTAAGCCTCAAACTTAAAGATTTTCAGGAGGGGGACAGTGCACATGGAAGTAACCTTCAGTTGAATCTACCTTGACTGCTCACATAGATAAGGGGACCAGCTGTGTCACATTTCTCCAGACTCACAGCAGACAAAGAGATACAGAAAAAGACAAAGAGACAGATGTCAAAATTAAGATGAAAGAGACAGTTTTTGAGAAATGAGTGGGAGGAGCCCAAGCTACTTTATCACTTCGCATTTATCAAAAAGTTCCAGAGAGAAAAAGCCACCTATTCCCCAATATAGACTACCCCTCCAGCTAATGATGCACCACAACAAAAAGCCATCTAATTAGTGTCCTTTGATCGATCCAATTAACACTTTCCTTTGGTGGTGGTACTGTGTGGTAGTGATGGGTGTCGTGATAATTGGAGAAGGAGAAAAAGCTAGAAACTTTAAACTCTTTTCTCTTTAAAACCAACAGTATACATCTTACTAAAGAATGGTACTTCTTTAACTCAGAAGGCAATGCCCTTGGAACAAATGCACAGCTTTAGGATAGGTGTTCAAGGAGCAATGAGGATAAAAGTCATATCACTTAACTAATCTGGTGAACAGTAGCAACCTTGGAGATCAGTGGAAGATCAGATGCTCCAGAAAGATTAATAACATGTTCTATAGCCATTATTAAGATGAACAAAAGTATAACTTATTAGGGATCTGAGACTGAATATTCGAAGTAATTTTGCCATGCATTAGTGCTTTCTAGAATGTCATTTTAAAAAGAGGAGAGAATTAGATATGGAGAGGGAGCAAAAGGGACACTAGGCAAAGAGCAGGGGTAAGATAAGAAAGACAATAGAAAGCATATTAGAATAAAAGTGGTGACTCCCTGATCCCTTCCCCCACCCTGCAGCCCACCCCACCCCCTGCCACTGCAAAAAAAAAAAAAAAAAAAAAGAAAAGAAAAGCCAAGAAAGAGATGGAAATGGAAATATTCTGAAGCATTACATTTCACCTTGATGAGGCAGGAAGCTTCTAAGGGACTCGAGCATACTAGGTGTTTGGTTTTCAGTCTAGCAGCACAGAGGCTGCACCCTGCCATAATCTGAGCAGCTTTTCCTGCCACCAGGGTCAGCCACTGGCTATCCAGTCTTGAGTAGGGGCCAACTCACTAATGTCAACTGGCCAAATGCTACTTCAAGATGTTCTTCTCAGCCCAGACTACAGAATGACACTAAGCATTGGTGAGAGCTCGATATGGCTCTTCACATTAACAAAATGTTTTGTTTTCAGAAGAGTCATTATTGAGTGACCACCGCTTCATGATCTACTTATGGATGACTCAGACATTGACAAAATGCTTGGCTTTCACCAATAAAAGAATATACACTATAAATTTAATCTCATCATTTTTATATATTTTTTTCAAAATATTTTAGCATTTTTATTTAGAATATAAAGTAATATATCAGGGCACCTGGGAGTTCAGTTGGTTAAGGGTCGGTCATGATCTCACAGTTCGTGGGTTTGAGCCGGCATTGGGCTCTGTGCTGACAGCTCATCCTGGAGCCTGCTTCATATTCTGTGTCTTCCTCTCTCTCTCTGCTCCTACCCCACTCACACTCTCTCTCTCTCTCTCTCTCTCTCTCTCTCTCTCAAAAATAAACATTAAAGAATTTTAAAAAATAAATAAAATAAATAAAAGTAATATATCCATGGAGTAGGATGATCTCTCTTCCCATTTTCAGGTTCCAGTTATCTACTACTGAATTGTCCCAAGGAGTTTACACTGACTTTTATTCCCATTTTCTACATAAGAGAAAAAGGAACTAATGTAATGAATATATTTTTTATTAAAAAAAATTTCAATGTTTATTCATTTTTTTTTTTTTTATTTTTTTTCAACGTTTATTTATTTTTGGGACAGAGAGAGACAGAGCATGAACGGGGGAGGGGCAGAGAGAGAGAGGGAGACACAGAATCGGAAACAGGCTCCAGGCTCTGAGCCATCAGCCCAGAGCCCGACGCGGGGCTCGAACTCACGGACCGCGAGATCGTGACCTGGCTGAAGTTGGACGCTTAACCGACTGCGCCACCCAGGCGCCCCTGTTTATTCATTTTTGAGAGACAGAGAGACAGAGCATGAGTGAGGGAGGAGCAGAGAGAGAGGTAGACACAGAATCTGAAGTAGGCTCCAGGCTCCAAGCTGTCAGCACTGAGACCGACGTGGGGTTTGAACTCACCAGTCCTGAGATCATTACCGGAGCCAAAGTAGGATGCTTAACCTACTGAGCCACCCAGGCACCCCACATAACGAATATATTTTAATATTTGCCTCTTCCCTTACTCCCCAATGCTAAATTGTTTAATTGTCTCTTTATTAACTAATCCCACAGCTGCCTCCATACTTTTTCCAGGGTGAAGGCTTGGACCAATTCCCTCTTCAAATTTAGTCACCAGAGTCTCTGCAGCACATTGTCGACACGGTTTCAAAACACACATACACCAAATTTGTGCCTCCTATTCCCTGACAGGTAGCCACTCCCACTTTGCTCAACTCAGTAGTTGATGTACTTAATTTTTTTTATTTGCCCAATGTATACATGTTTGTGCATGTGTTTTATATGTATTTCATTGTCTGTATGTCCAAGAAAGATACTATTAGATTTGAAAGGAAATTGAGAAGTTATTTTGTTAAATCTTTTTTTTCTTTCTTTCTTTTTTTTGTTTATTTATTTTGAGAGAGAGAGAGAGAGAGAGAGAGAGAGAGGAGAGAGAGAGCACGCACCCAAGCAGAGAGGGACAGAGAGAGAGGAAGAGAGAGAATCCCAAGCAAGCTCTGTGCTGTCAGCACAGAGCCCATTGCAGGGCTTGGTCTCATGAACCATGGGATCATGACCAGAACTGAAACCAAGAGTTGGACACTTAAGGGACCAAGTTCATATTATTGGGATTATTAAAACAGAAGTTGTCAAGATATTTCTCAAGGTTGTGGCATATAGTTTCTTATCTTTAAAAGATGTTAACAAGGGCATCTTCCCCCATTCATGCTCTGTCTCTGTCTCAAAAATAAATAAACTTAAAAAAAAAAAAAGCTGCTGAGAATTCAACTCAGGTTTTTTTTTTTTTTAATGTTTATTTATTTTTGAGAGAGAGACAGAACATGAACAGGGGAGGGCCAGAGAGAGAGGGAGACACAGAATCTGAAACAGGCTCCAGGCTCTGAGCTGTCAGCAGAGAGCCCGACGCGGGGCTGGAACTCACGGACTGTGAGATCATGACCTGAGCCGAAGTCGGGCGCTTAACCAACTGAGCCACCCAGGCGCCCCTCAACTCAGGTTTAAAAAAAAAATAATAACACCATAAAATAAGTAATGATATTTAATGAATTTTGACCATCATCCATATCTAATAAGTTAGTAAATTTCAATTTGGCACAAATTGTTCTTACAATAGTCATAATATTTCCTTGTGCTTGCAATTTGATTTTTTAGGTAGTCATAAAACATTCACTTAAAAATTCTTTCTATGTTTCTCCAATGGATATATTTAATATATGCCTTCATATTAGTGATTTGCATTGTTCAATCTTATTGAAAAGGGATACATTCATTTCTCACTGCATTGCATAAAGTTTCGTGCTATAGGACTTGAAGAAACCCTGTGCTTTTGATTATAATATTTCATGTACTCCTGAGAGGGATCAAACATGCAATAACTAAAGGTTCTTTGTGTAATAAATGAGACCCGGTAAACAGCTTCTATCCCTTATTTTATCAATAACTTGTACAAGTGTGGTATTTAAATACAATGTTTAACTTATGAGAGTAAATATTCTAATTTGAAAAATTAATATAATGTCACCTTCCTAAAGAAATCCTGTATCTATGGTGATGTGCATGCATTATAAGGTGAATAAGAATGCTTTACAAGACAAAGTGCTATATAGAAATATGAGTCTATTGAATCCTGCATCTTCCACAGAACGACACTCACCCTCTCAACAAGGATCCCAGTGGTGCACAAGAAATATGACCTAAACAAATAGGTGATATCTACCTAGTCTCTGTTTTGAAATTCGCTGGAAGAATTTTTCACATTGATGGGTACTATTTTATTTCATTTGATACTTTCAATGCCTACTGTAAAATTGCAACAGACCAAGCTAATGTTTAGGTCCTATGGATAATATCCCAAGTAAAAAATCCTGCCCAATTTGTTTTAAATAATTATAGATTCATAGGAAGTTGCAAAATATGTAGAGTGGTCCATGTACCTTTCACTCATGTTTCCCTGTAACAACTTGAATAACTGTAGTACAATATCAAAACCAAGAATGGACATTGATATAATTCACAGAGTTTATAGTTTATAGTTCTGTATAGATATAGTTTTATCATATAAAGATTCATATAACCTTGAAAGCAATCAACATACACAACTCTTCATTCCACAAAGCACCATTGTGCTACCTTTTAATAGTTATACTTGTGCTGCCCTCCCTCTCTACCACCTGAATACAATAGAACTGACTTCACAACGTCCTATAAAGCACAAGAAATCAAGACATTGTGGTATTGGCAAAAGAATAGACATGTAGTTCAATAGAACAGATAGCCCAGAAGTAGACCCACGCACAAATATAGTCAACTGATCTTTGTCAGAAGAGCAAAGGCAATTCAATAAAGAAAGGATAAAAAGTGATAGACTTTTCAATAAATAAAACACTAGAATGACAGGACATCCACATACCAAAAACCAAACAAACAAGCAAACAAACAAAACCTAAACCATAGATCTTACATCTTTCACAAAAATTAACTCAAAAGGGACCCTAGGCCTAATGTAAAATGCACAAATATAAATCTAGAAGAAAACATAAGAGAAAATGTGGATGACCTTGGATTTGGTTATGATTTTTGGGTACAACTCGTTAAGAACAACTAGTGAGAGAGAAAATTGATCTCAAACTTTATTAAAATTAAAAATTTCTGCTGTGATAAAAACACTGTTACAAAAATGAAGATAAGCCACAGACTGGGAAAAAATATTTGCAAAACATATGTCTGATAAAAAGCTTGTGAGGAAAATGTACAAAATAGAAAAAAAAAAACAAACTTAAAATTCATCAATAAGAAAACCAAAATATATATATTAAAAAAGAGAGAGAGAAGGCAAGAAATTTGAAGGAACATGTTGTCAAAGAAGATATATAGATGAGAAGAATTTTTATTTTTTTCATCAGAGTTTTGTAGTCTTTCACATGTAAATCCTGAAGATACTATATTTAAAGTATTTCATTTTTATGGCATTATTGCACAATTATCTTTTTAAAATTTCAAATTCCAATCATTCATTGCTGTTACATGGGAAAATAAATGACATGTTTTTTAACTTCTGTCCTGTACACTTTATATACTCATTTACTAGTTCCAAGGGGCTTTTGGTGATTCTTTGGGATTTTTGTAGACAATCTTATCATCTGAAAACAAGAACGGTTTTATTTCTTCCTTTCCAATAGGTGTACATTTTATTTCTTTGTCTAGTGTTGCTGCACTAGCTAGGACTTCCAACATGATGTCAGTCAGAGAGGAGGATTGGGAAAGGACATCCTGGCCTTGTTCCCAACAGTAGGAAAAACCTACCAGTGTCTCACCATTAAGCATCATATTGTACATTTTTTGTAGATGCTCTTTATCAAATTGAAGATTTCCTCTATTCCTAGTTTCTGAAACTTTATCATAATGGGTGTTGATTTTGCTAAAAGCTTTTTATTCATCATTTGATGTTGCACAATCTTTCATCCTTCACCTGTTCTTATAGTGGGTTACAATGGATATAGAAACTGTCTTATAAATCTGGAATAAATCTCATTTTATCATAGTATATGAAACTTTCACTCATTGTTGGATTTGATTTGCTAATATTTTTTTAATGTTTTTGCAACTATATTCAAGAGAGATATTCGTCTGTGGGTTTTCTTTCTTGTGTCTTTATGTGGTGTTGCAATTAGAATAAATCTGGCCCCAAAGAAAGGCTTAAGAAATGTGCCTCTGCTTCTATTTTTTGGGTGAAATTGTTATAGAATTAGTATCATTTCTTCCACAAATATTAGTAGTTTCATGAGTGAAACTTCTGGGTGTGGTGATTTTTTTTTCTTGGGACATTATTAAATATTGATTCAATTACTTTTATAGATGTAGTTCTATTCAGATTATTCATTTCCCCTTGTGTTAATTTTGGTAGTTTGTGTATTTCAGTAAATTGGTCTATTTCATCTAAGTTATTAATGGGGACAAAGAATTGACATAATATTCTTTTATTATTCTTTCAACATCCATGAGATCAGTAATGACTCCTCTTTTGTTTTTGGTACTAATAATTTATCTTTTTACTCATATTTTCTTGGTTAGTTTGGCTACATGTTTATCAATTTTATTAATCTTTTCAAAGAACTAGTTATTTATGTTGTTGATTTTATTTATTGCTTTGTTGTTTTCAGTATCCTTGTTTTTTTTAAATTTTTTATTTATCTTCTGCTTGCTTTAGTTTTTTTTCTAGTTTCCTAGTTGATTTTAGATCTTTATTCTTTTCTAATATTTTCACTTCATGCTATAAATTTCCCACTAAGCACCACTTTTTGTTTATCCTATATATTTTGATAGTTGTATTTACATTTTTATTCAATTCAAAATATTTTAAAACTTCTCTTGAGATTTCTTTATAGAAACCTGTGCTTTTAGAAGTGTGTTGTTTGACAATCAAATACTTGGTGATTTTATTTTTTTTTTAATTTGTGAAGGTGTGTTTTATGGTCCATAATATGGTTTATTTTGATGAACATTCCATGTGAACTTAAGAATGTATACTCTGATGTTATTGGAGTACTCCATATATATGTCAATTAGATCAAGAAGACAGTGCTATTGAAGTCATTGATTTTTTTACTGATTTTTCTACCTGCTTGATCTATCATTTACTGAAAGAGAATTGTTAAAATCTACGACTCTCATAGCAGGGTGTCTGTCACTCCTTTCACTACTGTGCTATGCTTCACATATTTTGATGCCCTGGTTTTAGGTGCATGTACTTGTAGGGTTGTTATATCTTCTTGAGATTTGACTCCTTTTCATTATACAATGCTTTACTTTATCCTTGATAGTTTCCCTTGTTCTGAAGACTGACTAAAATTAATATAATTACTCCAGCTTTCTTTTGATTAGTTGTAGGATGGTATATCTTTCACTATCTCTTTATTCTTAGCCTATCTATGTCTTTATATTAAATGTAGAATTATTATAAACAATACATAATTCTTTTTTTTAATCCACTCTGACATTCTCTGTATTTTAATTGGTGCATTTTCATTATTAACATTTAAAGTGATTATTATATAGTAAATTAATATCTACCACATTCAGAACTCTTGTATCCATTTCATTTTCTCTTTATTTTTCATTTTTTCTTCTAGTTTTATGCCTCCTTGGATTTCAAATGGATCACTGTTTATGTTTCCATTTTATCTTCTCCCTTAACATATCAATTCTACTTCTTATTTTAAAAATTTAGTGGTTTCCCTAGAGTTTCTAATACACATTTCAACCAATGTAAGTCCATCTCCAAATAATACTTTACCACTTCATATGTAGTGAAGTTATGTATAGCAATATTTCTAATTCCTTTGTTTCCTTGTGTAATTAATTTTACTTAGCATTTATGCTATAATCTCCCAATGTATTGTCACTATTATTAATTTAAATAGTTATCTTTTAATCAAGAGTAAGAAAAATAGAATATCGTATTTTTATTTTATTTATTCCTACTAAACACTCTTCCTTTCTTTATATAGATCCAAGTTTTTGGCCTATAACATTTTTCTTCTCCTTAAAGAACTTATTTAAACATTTCTTGCAAGGAAAGTGTTATGGGCTGAATGTGTCCTCTCTAAATTCAAATATTAGGGGCGCCTGGGTGGCTCAATTGGTTAAATGTCTGACTTGGCTCAGGTCATGATCTTGTAGTCTGTGAGTTGGAGCCCTGCACTGGGATCTGTGCTGACAGCCTGAAGCCTGCTTCAGATTCTGTGTCTCCCTCTCACACTGGCCCTTCCCCTCTCGAGCTCTGTCTCTCTCTCTCTCTCTCTTTCAAAAATAAATAAACATTTGGGGCGCCTGGGTGGCTCAGCCATCTGACTTCGGCTCAGGTCATGATCTCACGGCTGGTGAGTTCGAGCCCCATGTTGGGCTCTGTGCTGACAGCTCAAGAGCCTGGAGCCTGCTTCTGCTTCTGTGTCTCCCTCTCTCTGTGCTCCTAACCCACTCACATTCTGTCTCTGTCTCTCTCAAAAATAAATAAACATTAAAAAAAATTAAAAATAAATAAATAAATAAACATTTAAAAAATTAAATTCAAATATTAGACTTAACTCTGTGATATATTTGGATGTAGAGCTTTTGAGAGGTAATTAGGTTTAGATGAAGCCATGAGGATGAGGCCCTCATGATGGGACTAGTGCCCTTATAAAAAGAGGAAGAGAAACCAGGGCTCTTCCTTTCTGCCACACAACCAGAAGTTCGCTATCTACAACCCAAGGAGAACGCTCTCACCTGACAACAACCTTGCTGGCACCTTGACCTTGGACTTCCAGTTTCCAGATCTGTGAGAAATAAATTTCTGTTGTTGAAGCACCAAGTGTCTATTTTATTATAGCAGCCAGAGTTAAGACCGAACGTTCAGTGATGATGAATTCTCTCAGTTTTTGTTTGTCACAGAATAGATTTCTCTTTCATTTTTGAAATATAGCTTCAGTGGATATAAAATCCCAGGTTAGTGGGTACTTTTTTTCCTTTCAAACTTTCAATGTTTTATTCTAATATTTTCTTCTTTGCATGGTTCTTGATGAGAAGTTCCCTATAATTCTTATCCTTGTTACTCTGTAGGTAATATGGTTTTTCTTCTCTGTCTTCTTCCAAGATTTCCTTTCAAGATTTCCTTTTTGGCTTTGGTCTTCTGCATTTTGAATGTTATACCTAGGTAATGTTTGTTTGTTTGTTTGTTTGTTTGTTTGTGGTTTCTTTTTTGGAGTTTATCCTGGTTTGTATTCCTTGAGCTTTTGAGTTCTGTTTTGATGTCTGTCATTAGTTTTTGAAAAGTTTTCAACAATTATTACTTCAAATATTTATTCTCTTCTGTTCTTTCTTCTGGTATTCCAAATACAAAGATGTTACAATTTTGACATTATCCCACCATTCTTGCATGTTCATTTCTTTTTCTCTCCCTTACCCCTTGGCATTTCAGTTTGGAAAATTTCTACTTACTGATCTTCAAGCTCGCTGATTCTTTCTTCAGCTAGGTTCATAAGCCCATCAGAGACATTCTTCAGTACTGATAGTGTTTTTCTTATTTCTAATTATCCTTGTGATTCTTAGAAATTCTATCCTTCTGCTTACATTGCTCATCTGTTCTCACATGGGCCCTTTACATACTAATCATAGTTATTAAAAAAAAACTGTAACACCAGTGTCATTTATGAGTCTGGTTCCGCTGTCTATTTTGTCTTTTAGGACTATTTTGTTTTTTGTTTGTTTTTGTTTTGTTTTGTTTTGTTTTCCTTGCCTTACCATCACAGCTTGTGATCCTTTGTTGAAAGCTGGACACAGTGTACAGGGCAACAGAAACTGCAGTAAACAGGCTGTGAGGATTTATGTTAATCTGGCTAGGAAATGGACTATGGTTAATATTTGCTATAGCTTTGTGTTCCAAAGCATCAAATTCCTCTAATGTCTTTTTATTTTATTTTATTTATTTTATTTTATTTTATTTTATTTTGGTCTCCTCTCTTGATTTAGGCTTCCCTAAGTATTCCTCCTCAGAGAATATCTAATTCTTCCAGCTTTATCACCTATACTCCTCTGTTATTATAGTGGAATATAGTTAGCATGGTATTAAGGTTGGGAGCCGTAAGTGTTCTTTAATCTTATGATTAAATCCCAGTCTTATGGTGTTCTATGTTTCTGGACAAGTGTTTCTCCATTGATACAGCATCCTCCCCACTCTTAGGTAAGATGGCAAGGCTGAGAGACAGATTTGGGATAAATTCCTCCAGGAGGGATAAGGCTCTGTTAAAATATTTTCCTCTGGACAACAGGCTCTTTTCCATAGAAAACACTCTGGGTATATTTCACAATGTTTACTTTTTTTTTTTCCTTACCAGAACCAGGAGAAGAGCTTTCTTGATCTCCAATGTGAGAACCCTTTGGGGTTCCTGGAGACAAATGTCACGAGAATGTAGAGACCCTCTAAAATTGCAACCTCCAGGAACTTGATTATCATGTTAGCTCACACTCAGCCTCCAACAACTTGTTAAATATCACTTTGGTGTTCCTACCATTTTATGGTTCTAGTGGTTTCTGTTCTAAGTAAGGATCTCTCTGTAACTCTGAGTTCACCATTTTCTCCAGATTTCCAGATGGAGACGTGCCCTCCAACTTCATTTCTCTGGTGGGCCCAAGAAAAGCTGTTGATTTTCATTTCAATTAGATTTGTTTTTCATTCTTGTATGGATGTAATGACAATTTCTAAGCTCTTTACACATCAGAACTAAGTCAAGAACAATCATCCTGACCAATTTTTAATACCATTTGTGACTTATATCATTTGTATATGTTATGGAGTTAATGAACAGTTATTATTATTAGCCTCTTCATGAGTTTTCAAACGCCCTATACATGTGCTGATTTAAAACCAGAAATAACTGGGGCGCCTGGGTGGCGCAGTCAGTTAAGCTTCCGACTTCAGCCAGGTCACGATCTCACGGTCCGTGAGTTCGAGCCCCGCGTCAGGCTCTGGGCTGATGGCTCAGAGCCTGGAGCCTGTTTCCGATTCTGTGTCTCCCTCTCTCTCTGCCCCTCCCCCATTCATGCTCTGTCTCTCTCTGTCCCAAAAATAAATAAACGTTGAAAAAAAAAATCTTTAAAAAAAAAAAAAAACCAGAAATAACTTCAGGTAGTATTTACAAACAAATCCCTTAAAACTCAAGTAATTGTTGGAGAAAAAAGCTAAATTCCAGATTGCATTTTATCTTTTTGTTTAAGTTTTCAAGTCTTGTTTTAGACTTGTGATAAGTCTGCATATTCTTATTTGAAATTGTTTATCATGCAACAATACTATATTAGCTTTGGTGCCTCAGGCTGCTTAGCATAGTTGTTTGGGGCAAATGTTAATGAAGCCAAGGTCACAGGTTTAATCCCCACATGGGTCAATTATCTTTCTAAGTTCTACTGCCACAGTTTGCCCTTTTTTCACAATCTCCAATCAGGAATTTTTCAAATGGGTATTATTGCTCACTGAGGGGATGGAATTAAAGAGCATGGCTTGAATTACTTTTAGGAAAAAATAACTCAATGTGCACATAGTCTAGCAAGACCAGTGGCTCTATAATCTTATAATAATGGGGCATTAAATATTTATGCTTTTTTCAGACAGTAATTGGTTTTAGACTACCCTTTCAAGCAATGAATGACCAGAACATGAAATGACATGACACATCCAGAGTGAAACATATGTATATAAATTTGATAGATAAACGCACATATTGTGGGGAGATAAAGTGACATCATACATGCAAAGCAATGAGTTTTAAAAATCTACCAAAATAAAGTTGCATTCATGACTTTTGTATTATCACGTGCAAGTAGAGAACAGATATTTTAGAGCATTTACTATGTTTGACCAGAATATTTTCTTTATACTATTTAATTTTTAAAAATTTTTTATGTTTATTTATTTTTGAGAGAGAGAGAGAGACAGAGAGGGAGAGAGTATGAGGAGGGAGGAGCAGAGAGAGGGAGACACAGAATCTGAAGCAGGCTCCAGGTTCCATGCTGTCAGCACAGAGCCTGATGCAGGTCTCGAACTCATGAATCATGAAATCATGACCTGAGCAGAAGTCAGACACTTAACCACTGAGCCACCCAGGTGCCCCAATACTATTTAATCTAAAGGTGGAAGAAAAAGATCCACAATCTCAAACTTACTTCTCATCTGGATGTTTTCCATAAGAAATGGAATCAACAAAGTCAAGCAAAAAATCAACATATTCTACTGCTTTAGTGTTAAGTACTCTAATACTATTTGCTTAACTTCTCTCTCTCAATTTACTCCTTGTTTTACCCAGTAAATATTTTTAAGTTGCCAATATTTTACATCATCACCACATACTGCCTTGGTTTTCACATCTTTTCCTAATTATATTTTTCAATTCCCACTAAATCACTCCACTAAAATATGCTACAAATCTTAGGTTCATTATGTCCATCCATTGATAGTAGACGACCATACCATTACTTCTTTGACTCTACTTTTATAAAGAGTGACAATAACCTACAATTACCAAATTCAAAGGACCCTTGTGTTCCTCCTCTTACTTGACCACTCTTACTTGAATAATGCATTTGATACTTTTAGCTACTTTCCGAAACCCCTACCTCTTTTGGTTTTAATGACATCACTCTTTCTGGATCCCTTCTGTTTTTACTAACCATTCTTTTTCAGTCTTTGCTGGTTCCAACTTTTCTGCTTGTCCTTTAGGTATTTGTTTTTCTCTCCTGAATTTTCATCTATGAGTTTCTTCTTTCTTTACTCTAAAAAGACCTCCTAGTAATCTCAACTACTTTCATGTCTCCAACTTTTTATACTAGATGTTTGACCTTCAAATTTCCATCAAGTCCAACCCTGTCTTCAATCCCATAAACTCAACTGACAGAACATAAATAACTCCTCAGTTGTGCCTACCATTCCTACCACCATTTCACAAACAAATCAATTGTTAGGTTGTCTCAACTGTACCTCCTTGTATCTCATCTCTCCTTTCTAATTCCTACCACTATTACCCTGGTGTAGACCCTAGCCACAGCCTGATTTATACTAATAAGCTCCTAAACAGTTTTTGCTTCTAGTCTTGCACAACCCATCTGGCTTTTACTGCCGGATTGATTTTTCTAAAATGCAAATCTAATCACGTTTACTCCTGATTAAAACCTTTTAATGGATCCTTATTTACCACAGGATAAATAAAAACTTGGTATGATACATGAGGCTCTCCTTGAGCTGGCCCCTATTCTGAAACTCCAGATTCCTCTTTCATCACATTCCTTTCTTTGTCCACATCACATCTCTTACAGTTCTTCTATTATGACAGATTATTTCAGGCACTTGGGCCTGAGTTTGTTTTCTCTCTTCAGTACTCTTTGCATACTTCATACCTAATCCCAACACACACACACACACTCATACACATTCATTCTCTATCCCCAAATTGCTTAGTGAGCAGTTACTCATTATCTAACACTTATATCAAACATCAACTTTTCTCTATAAACTTTTCTGACATCATCTAGATTATGAACAAATTTTTGTGCCCCCCAAAACATGTCTTCAATTCATATTTCTATGTACCACTTCCTTATTGGATTTTAAGTTCCTCATCAGCAGATGATTTCCCATTCATCTTCGTATTTCCAGAATATAGTATAGTTCCTGAAAAATAGGTTGGTCTGTAGAATAGTTAATTGAAGTAAAGTTTTTATTTCTTGGTAAAATTAAGCACATAGAGAGCAAATATTTTTCTGCAAATGCAAGTCAGAAAGGGTACCTCTATTCAAATAACTGTATAAAAATTGAGAAGAGCTTAGGATTATTATTGAGAAAAATGAGATACTCTTGTTGACCTCATGTAATCCAAAGAATTGGGCAGAAAGAGAAAAAGGCTCTTAAAATACCAAGAGATCTCCTACTCTCAGAAAATGCTATAGTTGAATTCTTTTGGAACCAGATGTATTCATAAATCAGAATAAAGAGGTATTACACAGTTGCAACTGATAACAAACTGCTTCCCTGCCTTCCCTTTATTCAACATCAGCTAAATATTTTAGAATTATGACACTGAGGGAAGACAAGAGAAAGAGTGGCTGAGTAAACTTATTTTAATACTTTTCTTGAGGTAGATATAAGCTTGGAAGTCATGCTTCAACCTAAGGAAAAGTAAGAATAGGCAAGGAAAATTCTTGTACGTGCTCAAACAGCTGTGTCACTCCCAAATTCTCACTTCTATCCTTCCTCCCTGAAAATGAAGTTATATAAGATGTAGTCTATGTTTTAATCATGAAAAACAAAATAAATGAATGAAATAAGATGAACATAACAAAATAAAATTATATATTTTCTATAATGTGTACAATATGTTTATAGATACAGATATTGATATGAGCTATGTAATCATCACTTATTAACTCTGATTGCCTTTACTTTGAGCTGGATGTGCATCTTCAGATCTAGACAAAAAATAAGACCAACCCTAGAATGGAAAATGAACTACCATTTACTCTGATAAATTAAACACTGTGCCATGTATTTGTCAATAGGTTGAAATGCCTTCACAAAGCAGTCTGCTTTGTCAGCAAGTGGTGGTTTATTGCTATTTCCGTCTGATTTCCCAATGGGCTAGTACAAACTTGAGATTACAGCAAGACAAAACCATCAGGTGTCAGATTGTCCATCTTTCTCTTCGGCTACTGCCTTGGTCCTCATTAACTTGTTCACCTGTCTTAGGGAGAAACTTTGCCTTTCCTCTTAGAAGTGCAGGAAGTAAATGATTTTTAAAAGAAATATTGCCCACAGAGATGCCTACAGAAAGTCCCCTTTATTACTTTATATTGTACTTTATCAACATTACCCATTGGATGAAAATTGCGAGAAAGATGTCTGCCTCATGGGAGCCAATATAGTTGAAAGGGGGCATTTCAGTTTAACATCCTATTTTTCACCTGAATGTGGATGAAAGTAAACACACACAGGAAAAGGATGCTGACTTATATTAGGTCGGAGACAAAGAGAAAGGAAGGGACTTCGTGTGCTATATATGTAGATGGGCCAGGAAGCATCTGCAGAGGAGTGCAGAGATCACATTTAGAGAATGTCATGCTTAAGGAATGACTCACCAGTTCACAGAATGGGCTTTGGTCTCCAACTCACAACCGCTCAAAGCCTATGATATAGGATTTAGTGTTTGTTTACTACATCCAAGTAATATAGGGGTACCATTGCGAGTTGAATTCAGTTTTCTGAAACATAGTTTTCTAATTTTGTATTTGTCAGTCAATTAACTGAATGTATTGAAAACTAAATTCTATGGGACCAATGACAGAAGGAATACACATAATTCTCTAGGGCAGAGTTCTCAAAGGGGTAGGGGGGAGGCAAAGTGGGGTAATTGCAAAATGACCCAATAGCAAAGCATGAATAATTATCATAAATTCTATCTACATTTAATTTTACCTGAAAATAACTTAAAATATTAAGCTTATTTAAATTTAATTTTAACCACTATCCTGGAGTCCATGTGAAGAAAATTATGTTAAGATTTTTAAAATAACAAATAGCATCAATGTTTAAAGCCACTATGAATTTTAAATGCATTTAATTATTTATATATACATCTAAATTTATATATAAATAAATAAATACATTATTTAAATATTATGCATATGTATATACACCTGCATACATATGCACAATTACATAGTACAATTGAAACAGAATGTTTTAGCTGTCATAAGAAGATAATATATTAATTAAGAGGATGGTCTTTGGTGTCGGGAGGCTCTCTGTTTAGCAGGACAATCTAGATTTTAATCCTAGCAGTGTTATGTACAATCTGTCACCTGAAACAAGTAATTTTAATCTCCTTCTGCTTAAGTTCAATTCTTCCTTTATTATTTTTTAACTGTAGTAGTAATACCCATATCACAGAACTGTCTTGAGAATTAAGTGAGATGACATATATGGACACACTTAGAATAATGCTTGGTTCACAAAAAGTAGTTAAGAAATAGGTGTATTGAATCTGTCATCCAAACATTTTTTTTTAAGTGAGAAAATTAATCATTAAATAGAGTACAGGTGAATTACTCAGCTGCTTCTAGGGTTATGTTGGCCATTAAACAGGAGGGCTGTGAAGTTCTATACACATCTAACACAGAGGCCTCATATTTGTCTTTCAACTTCTTGGCAGCCACAAGTACCCAACGAGGACTAATCATTTTTTGAACTCAAATACAGATCCTTGGTTTGAAAAAGAAATTGTATCACAACTTCAAAGCCTATATGAACATTGTAATGCTAGAATTTGAAGGCAAGGTGGTATGCCAAACAGATGTTGTTCCAGAAAATCCAATGAGTATAGAAACTTTCTCAGCTAAAGGATGCTTTATTCTTGGTTTAGAATAAAACCAATTGACTAGTAAGTGACTAAAAGTAGTGGTTGAATATTAACAAGATTAATGCTATTTCTTCCTTTAAAATTTGTGTTTCTCTTGTATGAAAGGTATAAAATACTTATTAAGTATGCGTACTTATTTTATTTTAGAAGGAAATTTCCTTCTGCCCCCCTTCTATCTCTTTCTTTTACATAAAGAAAAAGTGAGAGGATAATGTTCACATTGTGCTAGCTTTTATCATTGCTTAGATGAATGAAGCAGATGCCTAACTGATTTATCTGACTTATTGCCACATAGAGTTCTTTCTTTAAAGAAGCAGGCAATATAATCTTTTGGAAATATACACTGAGTTACCACTCTCTGCTTACCATTGCACTAAAATAAAATTCAAAATCTTAACCATGGCCTAGAAAGTTCTACACAACTAGACTCTGCCCATCTCTGATATTATTTAAAAATACTTATCTCCTCATTCTAATATCCCCTAATATGCAGGTTTTCTATATCTCAAAGCTTATTCCTATCTTAGAGCTTTTGCCCTTACCATGTTCCCTTCCTAGAATTTTTCTCTAAGGCTTCTTCCCCCTTATATATATCAGCTTAAATTCAGCTCCCCAGGGAAGTTTCCCCACCTACATATACTTTCTGAAGGAGCCCCCTATTTACATGTTATTTTGTGTATTTCCTTCATAGCATTTACCATAATCTCAAATTATCTTTTGAATTTATTCAAAAGTTATTGTCTAATACCTATTATCTAAATCACTACATACTTCCCTCATAAGAATGAAAACTATAATATTATAAGAAACATAAGTGCTTTTACCATTGTATCCCAAATGTTGTGGCAATGTATGGCACACAGGAGGAACCTGATGTATGATTACTGAATGTGTGAATGGATGCCTTATTGAGGTAGCATACAGAAGATAGGAAAATAGTCTTAGACTAACTACAAATGTTTAGATTAAAAGAAAAGTGTTCTCCCTCTCCTTCTCCTCCACACCCCCCACCCCAGATAGATAGATATATTTGGAGAGAGAGTAGGAATCATCAACTGCATTCAAGGCAGGAAACACTTCACAGAAAAAAAAGTCATATACAATTTATGGATTATGAAGAAGTCTATTTGACAAGAAGCATAAGAGAAAAAAAAAGAATGCATGCATAAGGGAAAACCTGGGAAAATCTTTACAAAGAAGATGCAGGGTTGGGATTAATTTCATTCATCATTTTAAGTAGGCCATGGATGCCTAGATTAAACATCATTTCTGGATGTTGTCTTTGAAGGTATTTCTGGATAATATTAGCATTTGAATCAGTGGACTCAGGAAGGTAGACTGACTTCCCCAATGTGGTTAGGCAATATCCCATCCACTGAGGGTCTGAATAGGACACAATGGAAGAAGGAAGAATTCATTCTATTTTTCCTGCCTTACTGACTGAGTTAGGACATATCTTATCTTCTCTGGCCCTCAAATTGAGATTTAAACTGTTGTCCCCCCTAGTTCTCACACATTCACAACTGGACTGAATTACATGACTGGCTTTCCTGGGGCTTCAGTTTAGAGACAGCAGATTGTAGGAATTTTCAGCCTCCAAAAGGTTCTTTTTCTCTGGAGAACCCTACCTAATATGGAGTAAAAGTTATAAAGGCCTCCATACAATTGTACCAAAAGGATAAAAACAAATGTACAAATGAGGTAGTTGGTAGAGTTTGACCAGTTATTTTGATAATGGAAATGACAGAAAAGGGGAAAAATGTTCCAAACAACATTAGTAAGATTTGTGACAAAAAGTGATGTAGAAAAGAATAAAAAGAATAAATCAAGAATAATTTTTATCTGTGAATGTGCGAAGTCAGGAGGATAATATAATTATTTATGATGCTGAAAGATAGTAATGAAAATAGAAAAACTAGGGCACCTGGTGTTGGGGGGAGGGGTGCTCCATCAGTTAAGCGTCCAACTTTGGCTCAGGTCATGATCTCAGAGTCTGTGAGTTTGAGCCCTGTCTTGGGCTCTGTGCTGACAACTCAGAGCTTGGAGCTTGCTTTGGATTCTGTGTCTCCCTCTCTCTCTGCCCTGCCCCTTGCTTGCACTTTTTCTCTCTCTCAAAAAAAATATTAAAAAATAATTAAAATAGAAAAATCAAATAAAAAACAAAACAATTAATATCTGTGATATGCTATTACTTTCATATGTAACTTAATATGAAATAATTTTAAGTTACAGGATTTTAAATATTCAGAAAATAAATTACTCGGTTTTATTCTGAAATGGGTTAGAGGAAGGAAAACATGTTTTTATGTAGAGTATTTCCAGAAAACAAAATAAAGTCTTTAAACTCAATACACATTTAGACGACAACTAGTCACCTGAACCTTTTACACTTAACAGAATCTCTGCACACCAGAATTCAACAATTCAACAATTTATTGATAATTTATATGTAATAAAAGCACAGATACAAATTCATAAACTGACAGGGCAAATTGTGAGATTAACCATTTGTGCCATTGATTTGCTAAACCAGTCTGTGAAGCTGAGAGTGGAGAAAGTCACAGGGCTGGACATATTATTTCACTATGGTTAATTCAAACCTCAATGTCTTCAGTCTTACCTATTGGGTGTTCTGACAGAAGGTAATTTAATGTGATTGCTTGATCTGTTCCTAAATATCCTGAAATTATACATGTGCAAGTACTTGGGATTGTTAGCTGTTATTAACCTCAGACGGTATGAATACCAACACATGAACACAGACAGAAACTAACTCTCTCTGTGACACACACACACACACACACACACACACACACTCACCAGGTATAACCAAACTGCAAAATCTTTCCTGGGACTCTGTCTCTTCCTAAGAGTCATTTGAATTTAACAATTTAGCTAACATTATATTTCTAAAGAAATAAATCAATTTCAGTATAGACTATATTCCTGATCATGGACTCAACATTAAAGAATCACAGTAATTACTAAGAGTATAACATGAAAACAAAAGTAGAACTATAAACTTTGGCACTATGTAAATCCCTGGATATACTTATTCCTGGCTATAAAGTACATACACACACACACACACACACACACACACACACAATAAAGTCATTAGATTATAGACGACATCCATAGGTTAGTTTGCTTTATTAGACCTATACTTTTTAAATCCCTGGTAATTCAACTAACAGTGTGTCACAATAGGGTTTGCTCTTAGTACTAGATGCATATTTCATACCTGTCCATTTCATCAAGTCCTTTGCCTATCACTATTCTGTTTTTGGATCAACTCTGTGCCAGAGACAAACTTTTCCTTTCATCATTTTTTGTTATACTTTTGGGCCAACATTTGGGCCATGTTTATATCTTTTTCACCATCACCTCAATGCTTTCCTCTCACGCTACATGAAGAACTCTGGTTCCTATGATGAAATCAATTTAGTTGCAATATGGAGAAAGGAGACATGTTTAATTACATCTTAGGGGTTATACACAGTGCCAAAGCAGCTAGTGAAAAGATACAAGCAAACTCTTAAGTTGTTTTGGCTCTGTTACCAGTCTCAAAGAGTCACCTCATTTGTTTTTCTATAGAGACTTCTGACTTGATGGACTCGTGTTTTTTAAGACAAGTAAACACAACTTTTCATGTGTTAAAATTTCAAACAATTTCTTCATTATCTCATAGTGCTATAGATGTTTGACCAGTGATTTCTAATTAATACATAATCAGACACAGTCTAATATGTACTCATATATATAACGTGGTATTGGTACATTTACGATAAATCTGGACATTTCTTTCTCTACAACACAGAAACAAACAAAATGTCTGTGCTAACCCATGTGATACCTGCAGTGTAGGTCATATTAAAATGAAATGAGTTTTTATCACTTCCCAACTGAACTCGTTACTCCATTAAGATAGATCAAATTGCTTATCTTGACAGAGATTGATTACCAATTAACCGTAGAATAAGCCAACAAAAATGAAGGGTTGGGAAATGCCTTGAAGTTTACTGAGACATCTTTATTAAATACAGAAGTCTATGGCATAAATACTCCCAACAAAATTGCTTTTGAAAAATGTTTTAGATGCCACATGAGGTGGTAATGGTATTCTGACAAAACAGAAAATCTTAGTCGTTCTGTAGTGAAACTTAAGGTGACCTTGTAAAGAGCCTACATAAAACATTCAATAAAATTCAGGTTTTCTGACATCTTTTCCTCTTGCCACAATTTGACATCAAATTGCATCAAGTCCGATGAAACTATTTGAACAATCATCCTTCAAACATTAGATTCCATCTCTTTCCCTACTTTCCAGGGCATAAAGTAGCTGCCTAGTCCCTATTGTTTGTAGGTTTATTTGTCCGGTTGCAAGTGGGGATTAATACCCTCTGGCTTTCACAGAACTCCAAATTGTATTATATCTGTGGTAGTCCTCAGATAACAAATATTTCTCTATTCAAATCTAATAAAGTTAGTGAAGAGCATTAGGGTTAAATGTTTCCAAGACTTCTTTGTTTTAAGTTTTCCCACATGTGGGTTAGTAGACAGCTTCTGAAATGGCAGCTCCAGAGCTGATTCTCCAAATCCCAGGAGGAAGTTAGTGCAGCATCTGCAGGCTAAATTACGTTGGCTCCACCAAGCTTCATGCCCTTTACAAAATGATTGTCTGATGTGTGGTTACTTGGTTTTATCAAATAAGTACTTCTGCTTTCCGGAACCTTTCAAAATGGCAATGGGTCTCCAGGACTTAAACCCAACTAGTAAATTGAAATTCTACATTTGTTCCAGGTTTTACAAGACTTGCAATTTTATGTTTTTAAGCCCTAAAAATATTAGCACAAAAGCACAAAGTATCTACATTCAAGGTGTCTATGAAAAGCTGAATGTGTATGAACAAAATGTTGAGAAGGACTCACCTTAAAATAAGCTGGTGCTAATGCCTCAGAAAAGCTTCCTTCTTTCTACTTGCCTGATGGATGCAAATCAAATTCCTTGACCTTAGGAGAGTGATCATAAAATGTAATCAAAGTTTCCAGATCGAAAGGTGCTTTAAATGGTTCAGTAGGCAGCTGCATCAATGCTATAAAGCATCATGACTGGTAACATAGGTCATGTTTCAGGAAAACAAGATGAAAACCTTTTGCTTTTAAGAGAAATTTGGTCAAGTCCTAGGAAAAGAATGACAGCTATATTTATATGGCCTCCAACCCCAAGAAATGCTAAATAATTTGTGGATTTTTAATGTAATTAATCTCCAGATTATTGCTGTTCTGTATATTTAAAAGCTGGTTACAAGAACAATCATAACATTTTTCAAAATGAGAAGTCTAGAGGGTTAGAATATCCAGTGACTTAACTCAAAGTTACGAACCAAATATTAGTATATGTTTTTAAATGATTTCATTTCTTCCTTGCAAGAAATTAAAAAATTTTGAGCACTGGGGAGAAAGGGTCTCTAAATTCACTACCAAACAAAAAAAGCTATCCGCAATGTGAAAAGCAATTAGTAGCATACTTGATGAGTGCATAAATTCCAAATTACCAATTGCTTAAAAGATTATGAGAATGTGTTTACTACTTTGATGCTTCAAAACTGCATTTATTTAAATCTGAGGCTTTTAAATTGGAATTCCTGTTTGAATAATTCTAGCCAGGTTGAAGTGTGTGTGTGTGTGTGTGTGTGTGTGTGTGTGTGTCTGTGTGTGTCTGTGTGTGTCTGTGTGTCTGTGTGTGTGTGTGTGTGATCTTTGAAAAGAGAAGTTTTATTAAATACATTTATTGCATACATTTATTTACAACCACACTCCCCTCTACCTCCCACAAAATGTGAAGACTGATGCCAGAAAGAGACTAAATTACAGGTCATATTTTTAAATATTTTTCAAACTTTAACAGAAGTAAGTTTGTGATTTCCCAGGGGGAATATTATAATCCATCAAATTTATTGAAAAAGATATTGAAGGAAACTTATAACAGGGAACAGTGGTCAGATGTGGCAGTGAGGCCAATACTGGTTCTTTCACAAGAAGGCAAAAGTAAAAGAACTCCTGTTGTTAGCTTCTTACCTGTTATCAATTTAAATCAAGAAACTAATATTTTTTTTTTTTATTATTGAGCACCACAACCAAAAGGAAATAGAAGTTAAAAAAAATAAAGAGAATTAGACAAGGTCAGTGCCCTTAAGGAAAGTGAATAGAAGAAAATGTAATCAATTGAAATGTACTTTTAAGTATCATAATGAGAAAAGAGATAATGGTGGCATGTACTGAAGTGGGCCCACCCACCTGTGTGCAAAATTTGTATGTTGAAGCCTAAATGCGACTTCATATGGAGAAGGAATATTTAAATAGGCAACTGAGGTTAAATGAAGTCATCAGTGTGAGCTCTAATCTGATAGGGCTGGTGCACTTACAGAAGAGACACCAAGGTCTCTCTTTCTTTCCTCATACACAGAGTGATGAAAGGCATGTGAGGACACAGAGATAAGGTGGCTATTTGCAAGCCAGGAAGAGAGACTTAGCCAGAAACTAAAATTGATAGCACCTAATCTTGGACTTCTAGCCTCCAGAACTGAGAAAAAAATGGATTTCTATTGTTTAAGTCACCCAAAATGTGGTATCCTATTAAGGCAACCTAAATTGACTAATCTTAGATAGATGATAGATATGTAGACAGATGATAGATAGATAGATAGATAGATAGATAGATAGATGACAGGCAGACAGCTAGATATGAAAACAGAGCAAAGAATAAGTTCTATCTACACATATGGCAGAAAGCTGTGGAGAGGAGCAAACATTTGAATTCTGTCGTAAAAGATAAATTAGGAAGTCTGCCTACTATAATATGTTCTCTTACAATTTTATTTATGTTCTTGTGAAAATAAGTACCAAAAGTTATAACAAATGACCTTGTCTTGTCCTTCTTTATCAGTTTTATTCTCACCTGACCTCACAACTTTATCCATATTCTAAGTGTCAATGTTGTTCAAACTAAAAGTATTCTCTCAGACCTAACCCTTCCATCAGTTTAAATGTTGAACATCAAAGTATTGCCCTGCCTCTTAACTGTTGTTCCAGTGAAATGTTGCTCCTTGGGTCCTGTCTCAACTTCTGAAAACTAATTATTTCAATCATTTTGGCACAAATATTACCACCATTACCACTACTAACAACAACTTCATATGTACAGCACATAGTTTTTTCATGTATATTATTATATTTATTACCTAAAACAATGTTATCATGCAAATGTCTTTCATTCATTTCAAATAGGGACAAAACCTTTAGAGAGGTTAGGTGATTTACTAAAGTTATTTGGCCATTATGTTTGGTGACTAGGACACAAAACAACTTCTAAATCTAATTTTCTTGAATGGATGGAATAACGGGTATTTACTGTTTGGGAACTAATGGTCAGCATCCATTCACACACCCTTTTTCTATTAAGAGCCCACAATTTCCTTTTGGCAACAACTATCTCCAGCTTTCAGTTTGTGTGTTCTAAGCCTAGGCTTAGGTCAGTCAGTGCATTCCTTTACTCCAGCCACAGAGATTAGTTTAAAAATGGCCACATGAGGCCCATTTATCGGTAATCCCAGGGTTTTTGTTAGAGTATCTTGCAGAGGTGATTGTTCTCTTCCTCTACACTTATAATAAAAGGGGACAAACTGGGGCCTGCTGAATCCATCTCATCACAATGTGCAGCATTAAAATGAACCCAATATGGGGAGAAAACCATGCCAAGTAGACAGACAGAACTATTGTCCTGAATACATCATTGGACCATTGAAGGCATTTGTACCTTATGTTTGCCACTATATAAAGTGCCGCTATATCACCTGGACTACTTTTATTCATGTGAATTAACAAATTTCCTCTTTCTTGGTTAAGCCACTTTGAGTTCATATTCATATTCATCACAACCTGGAATCCTAACTGAACACATTTTTCTCTAAAACAACTATCTGAAAGGCAACTTCTAGACCAACAGCTGTATTAATCTATGAATATGTATTCGAGTAATGAGCCTCCTTATGAAGTTGATATAGCAATTCATTACCATGAAATACAGGGTTAGCATCTCAAAGCTGGGTCAAAAAAAAAACTGCTTACTTAAGCAGGCAAGCATTAAGCAAAATATGGCCACCATAAAAGAGAAATTAAATGCATGACAGTACAGTCTAGAATTAAATTTAAAAATTACAATTAGAATTTTTAAAATTTTTTAAGTTTATTTATTTAAAGAGAGAAAGGCAGGGGCAAAGAGAGAGGGAGAGAGAATCCTAAGCAGGCTCCAAACTGTCAGTGCAGAGCCTGATGTGGGGCTCGAACTCAAGAACCAACCATGAGATCATGACCTGATCTGAAATCAAGAGCTGGATGCTTAACCAACTGAGCCACCTGCATGCCCCAGGAATCTGTTTAAATACAAAGAAGAAACAAGTAGCTATGACCCCAAGATGAGTGAATTGAGAAGGAAGTTCAATAAGGAAGAAAATTAACAGTCATATATTATAGAGTCAAAGTTCAAAAGTATCTGCTTTATTTGCTGTTGTAAGTGCTACTGGAGGGACAGTTTCATCCTTACACAAGAACTTGTTATACTAGAGTTTCATTTCCAGTATTTGCAGTGAGCAAATTTGAGACAACTAAGGTAGAGGCTACTGAACAGAGGCTATTAAAAAGACTATTCTGGGTTTCAAATTATAGGGGCCATAGAAAGGTCCCCAAGACTCACAAAGACACAGCTGTGTCTCCAAGGAAAAACCCCACTGAAAATAAAATGGCATAATCATTCTTGTATTCTCAGTACCTCCAAATAGTGGCATAAGAGTGACTCAGCAAACTTTTACTGACTAAACCAATATATGTTGAAAGAACAGAAGACTCCATTTCTTCACAACTCTTAAAGGAAAGACTCTAACATCTGATATGGGCCATAAGAAGGGATATTTTACCCAGAATAATTACCCTAAAATTGAATGCCAATAGAAAGGGATGACAAAATGGAACAAACAATGGCAAGAATGGCAATCTACAAGGGTTCATGTAATATTTAAATATACAATCAGTTAAATCCCTAACATAGTACCCTATGTGCATGTGATTTTTATTACGAACACTCAGACTACAGAATCAATTAGTTCTTCATTCAAAATGATTTGGTATGCCGGTCCATTTTGAATTACTTGAGGGAATTCCAAGTGCCAATGAGACAAGAGGGTCAGAGAAATGCTGGGATTCTAAGGACACAGTCTAACCATTAATTTAAGTCAAAGAAAGTTAAATGTGCAGATGTAGAGAAAAGAATCCTATTGCAGAAGCACAATGACTAAAAACTGCCAGGTGTTGTTTATTTTTTATTTATTTTTTATTTTTTCATATAGTAAGGAAAATGTCTAACCTACCTTAAAAACCAACTGTTTTCAAGAATTTTATTTGGGCCATTTTCATACACATACATAATACTATGCTAATTTTAAATGAGTCTCAGTTTTTCACTTAAACATGCCAGCAGGAAGTCTACTTGGCAATACTTTCTTGGATGTTTTGCCAATTACTGTATGTACTTGAAAACAACAAAACTGCTTTCTATAAAAAGCGTCATATAATTCAAACTTTTCAATGATCCAGAAGGGGTTCCACCTCAATTACTCTGAAGGAGTAAAATTTTACAGTATTCTTTCCATGTCAATTTTGAGTCCCACTCTTGTCTCAGTAATGAATTCTAAAAACATTAAATTGGGATGCTGAATTTTGTGAAGACCTTTTCTCTGGTCTCTCAGAAACATCCTTTGGCAAATCCAAGTGATTCCCTCTGCATGTCCTTCAGAACCATTCTTTCTTTTCTGGAACCTGAAGTAGATGGCCACTGCTGTATTCTAGCATTGATAACATGCATTTATAAAGCACTAAAAACATACTACGGACCTTTAAATACAATCTCATTTAGCTTTATGCACTGTGTGCTATTCTTTTCCTCACATTACAGAGGAAGAAACTGACAGGCTGAAGGGTTAAGTAACTCCTTCTGAGTTACACAATTCGTAAATGGGAGAATTAGGATTCAAATCCAAGTCTATGTGATACTAAAACTATGTTCTGGAGCAGGGGTTGGGAGTGAGGGGTAGCAAATCCATGATCTTAATCTGTTTCGGTCGCTGCCATAAAATACTGCCAAAAGATGTTTCAGGTTGAGTGTTCTATAAACAACAGAAATTTGTTCCTCACAGTTCTGGAGGCCGGGGAGCTCTAAGATCATGGCACCAGCATGGCCGTGTTCTGGTGAAGACCTCTCCCAGACTGCAAACTGCCTTACTTCATGGTGTGTCCTCATGGGGCTAGGGATCTCTGCGGGCTTTCCTTCATAAGAACACAGATCCCAACATGAAGTTTCCATCCCCGTGACCTAAGCATCTCCCAAAGCCCCGACCTTCTAATGCCATCACATTGGGCATTAGAATTTCAACATATAAATGTAGGGGGAACACAAACATTCAGATCATAGCAACCATTCCTCTACTTGTTTTTATAAAGTTTTATTAGAAAGGCATGATGCCCAATTGTTTATTTTTGTTTATGGCTACTTTTGCACATCAATAACAGACTTGTGTGGCTACAGCAGAGACCATTCAACCCACAGAACTGAAAATGTTTACAATCTGGTGTTCTACAAAGAACAACAAAAAACAAAACAAAACAAAACAAAAAGCAACAACAACCAATCTCTGTTCTAGCACTTATGTCATTAAGCTATCTCCTCTTAATACTCAGTACTATCACTCAAACAATGTTTCACCTTGTAGACATATTCCACTGGAATTCCAGCAGTGCTGAGCAACCAGAGTCAGTCATTCTTTGAATAAAGAAATAGCACTTTGGGACCATCTCCATGTAATTCTGGAAAGTCCGTAATTTTGAGGATACGAGTACACCTTTGAGGAATTCAGATGATTTAGTTTACTTCTCTTGGTATGTTTTTCCAAGTCTGATTAGACTTTATATTGACCGAGGAAATCAGTTTAAGCATAATCTACTCAGCCCTTGTTAAATGGTAAATCATGATTATAGTATAGAAGACGTTGGCTGCAGTATCGCCCATAAATGGACAATATACACCAAAATATTGTCGGATTCTCATTTGAAACTTTTCAAATTGTGGTTTCATACTAGATAAAATCTACAATGTTCCAAATGTTCTTTTCCAAATGCTAGATAAAGCCACAGTGATCTGAGGGCAGTGGCAGCTGGTGTATGACTAAGAACACAGAGGAGGATTGAGATGGATGATTTAGAAAATTATGGGGCGCCTGGGTGGCTCAGTCAGTTGAGCACCCGACTTCGGATCAGGTCATGATCTCGGGGTTTGTGAGTTCGAGCCCCACGTCGGGCTCTGTGCTGACAGCTCAGAGCCTGGAGCCTGCTTCGGATTCTGTGTCTCTCCATCTCTTGGCCCCTCCCCCGTTCATGTTCTGTGTCTCTCTGTCTCTCAATAATAAATAAACATTAAAAATATATGGAAAGTTGTTAAATGTGTGTTATGTCAATGGAAATTTGGACCTTCGATGAAAAAAAAAAGCATTTTGCAAAGTTTAAATAAGACGTTTATATAAAGAGATGCTGTTCCCAAAGCACATTTTAGTTGAGAAACGAAATTTCCCATCTTACAGAGTAAGAGTTTTATGTTCTGCCAACAGTCATTCTATTTGATCTTTTAGTGGTAACCTTTGTTCCATTTGCAATAAACTCTTAATCTTGAAGAATTTTTTTCATTGTGAAATTTATATTTTTTCCACATTTATTTAATTAATGAGTTTATTTATAATCTATTGGGGGAATTGTAGGCTTCGCTATTGATCTGTTAAAGAAAAAAAAAGCCACTGATGCAATACAAGCAACTGTTTTCTCAAGCCAAAATTGATTGAGAGCGTCCCCTGTATAAAAATGAAATGCATTTCTGTGGATGCACTGACGCTTCACCATCTGTCCAACATCTCAGATTTACTCTCCCAGATAACTTCATATTTCACCCTGCAGTCCCTAAAGAAACATCACTTTAAACAGGGCCACATGGAAAAATACACTTCAATAACATTTGAAGGTCTTGCATTTAGCTGCAAGGGCCTCTAACCTAAATGACTGATGTGCCTAGAGAGAAGCTCCATTTGAAGTTATGGAAATGGAGACAAGCAAATGCAAGGGATGGAATGTATAAAAAACCAAATGATGGCAGCAAAAGACATAGGGATTTACAGATAAAGCCAAAAGATGCTGGCAGCCATCTATCAGTCTGCCTTGATGAAATAGGTATTGGAAATTAACTCGGGAACCCTATGAATTACATTCAATCCATGCTCTGGGCTAAGCACTTGTCAATTTCAGCTGCTATTGCAACCTATTACTTACAGACTACATGGCTGGCAAGCTAATAGCACTGGATAGTGTTAAAGAAAATAGGAGAATAAACTGAATGTAGCAAAGCTTGTCACTGACAGAGCAGGCCTTTCTGAAGTCCTGGGTGAACATTCAAAGCCTTGACTCTTTACTTGCTCCACTAAACTTTACATATCATCATTTTGTCTATGAAGAAGAGTCTTCCTGAAGGATTAGTCACCAATAAGCCATATATCTGGGAGCTTTTGCTAGTATTTTCAAAGCCTGAGAAATGCTTGGAATTTAAATGTTTCTGAAGTTGTCAACTTCCTCCATAGTTGCATTCTGAAGTGAGACAGACACTATCATTGACCATTTAGTTTCAAATTCCAATGAGGCCAGTGCTACCGCTTTGTGTTATATTCCTTTTGATCATTAGTTGACTCCCTGCTTACCTAGGCAACATGTAATTCTTCCACTTAAGGGCAAATGAAGGGAGAGGTTTTAGTCTGTGCTACAAAATATATATGTGGCTGCTTCCCATAGACTCCCTATGTCTGAGTATCTTCAATCCTATCTCATAAAAAATAAAGATGCATCTGTGCAGCAAAAACTTTCTTTACGATGAGGTCCACAAGTGCTCTGAAACTATATTGTATTTTTCAACTGATAAGCTTGTCTAACATTGAAATATTTTAATAAGCAAGCACATTCAGAGTAAATGTCAGCCAGAGCGATCTTCTGACTAACAGATGCTAGTGGGTATAGAGAGGGGGAGAAGGACGTAAAAGCACTGAAAAATCAAGCAAGGCCAAATTAGAACAAATGTTTGTCAAGTAAAAAGGGCAGCTCTTCCTCTGATGGAAGGAGTTTAATTAGAAAAGTCACAGAGAGAAGCTGTCTCAAAAGTACTGGTCCCATTCTCTTCAGATAAGCTAATGAACCTCATTGAACTTTGCTGAGAAATGCTGAGCCAATAATACAAGAAAGAAAGAATTCACAGAATGTGCTGCTGTGCCTCTTGCATTCAAGAGGGTCAATTGCTTATGCCACTCCAGGTCACCATACAGCAGTGCTGTGGCAATTTACCTTCTGATTCTCTTTCTGAGTGGCCAAATGGGTAAAGAGATCAGAGGAAAATATAATTTAAATATGTCTCCTTTTTATAGCAATAAAAGAAATTTATTGTGAAGCAGTGAATTATAAAATATGAATCACATATTTTATATACCAAGTCACCTACAAAATATATAATCTACACTGATGATGGTCTAATTCTATCTCTGGTGATTTTTTTCTCCCTAGTAGTAACTATAACAAAAATCTAAAGGACATTTTTCTTTCTTTTCTTCTTCTTCTTCTTCTTCTTCTTCTTCTTCTTCTTCTTTTTCTTCTTCTTCTTCTTTTTCTTTTGTATTAGTCAAGGTCATCTTGGATGTATAAAAGAATACTAGAAGCCGGAATTTTGTGACAATGACTGTGTAAGAAAGACACAAACCCCAGTGGAAGCTGGATATGGAAAAAAAATCTGAAGTCGTTTACAAATAGCACTAAAAAAAAAGAAGACTCTAAACTCTTCTGATTGTTTAATGCTTCAGTGCCTTTGTTTGTCAGTTTTATTTTCCTTACTGGTTAGCCTTTTGCAGAGAATTCATGTCTGGTATTGAACTCCTTGAGAGAGTAATAAAGCACATATGGAATAGAGTAGCATGTGGAATTAAATTGCAAAATGCTTATGGTGGAGCTTTTCCGATACGGGACATTTACCAACTACCTTTAGGAAAGTTCCTTTTGTTATCAGACATAAGCAAATACAGGTGCTATGCATTACATATATTAGCTAATGCTTCCCCCCAATCCACTTACTGCCTCATGAGAGAAACCCAGGAGCAAATACCTAGTTGTAATACATTGCAAATAAAAATCTTGAAGTTAAGAGGCATCACTGTTATTTTCAAAAGTATGTGAAATACACACAGGCATAGACACACACAAAACACACTCTAGAGAATTCTAGTCAGGAAGAAACTGGAGTATTGTATTCTATTACCTTTCACATATTCCTGTTGGCATGGGAAAATCATTGTATTAAAATTTTCATACATTTTCTTTTACTTAAAACCAAAAAGTATACAATATTTAAATACAAACAGGCTTATTTTGCCTTTGGTGGGGAAGATAGTATCAGAAGAGAAAATCATGATCAAATCTCATCAAATTTGCCTAGAATTAACTTTTTGGATATGAGTCCATAGATCTGATACTCTCCAGATATTAAATGGAATTATCCTCAACCACTTGGCCCCAAGGTAGGAAACTAAACTTGGGACACATTCCCTGCCTATCTCTGAGACCCTGCTTAATGCTCTTATGGCTTTAATATTGGAAAACTACCCTAGTCTCCGGGAATTTCTCCCATCACTTCAAATAAGCGTTTCTCAACTGGAGTGACATTTGATACCAACTAGAGATATTTTTGGTTGTCATAACTGGGGAGAGGGTGCGATTGGTTTCTAGTGGGCAGAAGCCTGGATACTGCTGAATTCCCTACAATGCACAGGACATTCACACACAAAATAAATGTCAAAGTGTCAAGTCTGAGAAACTGCACAATCTAACTTATGAATGTGAGGTATTTTTCTGACCTTGGATTTCCCAGGATAGCTCTGTAATCATACATGCAATTGGTTCTGTTGCAGCCAAATTGTTTCCTTACAACTAATTTGCATGTATTGCCTCCTTCTTCCCTAACAACACAGATATGAACCTAGAGGTACACTGGAGTTAATGAATCAGCATGTGTGATCTTTCTTGATAGCCTGAAATCATTTATTTAGAAATATCAGTGTCCTGAGGCATGGGGGTGGGGGATTGGAGGTAGAGATTGAAGGTATTGGGAACAAATGTCATCTACTTATGGGATTATTATAGAATTGTAGTGTGGCTCAAGGAGTTTGAATCAACAGCTATACTAAGCTTGCCCTGCAATATTACCCACTCTCTAGATAAGAGAAAATAGATGAAGTAACCACAAGTGGGAATGGAAGCAGTTTCAGCTAACTCTCACTTCTGACATAATGTGAAATTTCTAGTAGATTTAATTTATCATCTGTGAAATGGTAACTTACTTAGATGACTTACTTACTTATAAGTCATTCTGGATAAAGCAAAGGCTGTTCCAATAATTACTGTATGTAAGAACTAAAAATAACCAGGTCACTAATTTTAGATCCTAATTTAAACCTGAGAACATGTGTACTCTTTGAAAGTAGCTATTCTTGCATTTTGCATATAGCCTTTTTTCAATTCATGGCTAAATGTAATCATGAAATAATAATTCACAGGATCTTGGCATTGGAAAGGAGCTTAAAGAGCACTTAATCCAATCTTTTAAGTAGTGAAGGATTTTTTTCTACATGATTTCTGATGGATATAGAACAATTCCTATTGGAAATTTCTAAGAAAAGGAACTCATTCAAGATTAAATGAATCTTAGTGTTAGAAAGAATTGAGTAAGTCATTTGCCTAACCACTCCCAAAGTTTTAAATCCTCTGTACAATAGCTTTGACACTGACCTTCACTCATTAATTCAAATATATTATTTGAATATGACTACATTAATTTCTTCACACACCCTTTGCTCACTACC